>NC_138182.1:197293744-197593192 GCF_964194105.1 Spermophilus citellus | reverse complement strand
AGCCTTCCATCACCAGTCATCAGGAGATGAAATGTCAACATATTGAGAGATGGTATGATACAAATAGACACTTAATAGGGAGTCCTTTTCTTTTTTCTTTCTTTCTTTTTCTCCCCCCCCCCCCCCCCATTTTGGAAAGAAAACATTTTTTCCAGAAAAATTTGAAAGGTTATAATAGTGGTTTGAAATCAGTAACTCTCAATTTTTTTCTTTGTGGTTATGGAAGAAATCATCAATTTCATTTCTCAATAGAACCTCATAAACACAACAGACCAAATGCCAGAACAGAAATTAAATGGCTGTGTGATCCTCAAGGGTAGACATACTTTAACTATGAAGTATTTACACCAAGCCTTGAAAACAGTACTCGAAAGAGAACCAGCTAAAGTATGTGTGGTTTGCATTTGCTGTTTTGACAGTATTGTTTATCAAAATAACTACAATTTTCAAAGAAAAGACTACTTAATTTTTACTATGTTGCTTTTCTGTCTGGAAGGAACTATAAAAAATAAGGTCACTAAGTTTTTGGTTTAGTTTTAGTTTATTTAACTTGTTTCAGTACAGTTAAATGCTTCAAAATGGCAACTTCCAGGCCCCTTTTGATGATATATTGTTAATTTAAAATCTGTTTTGATGGTATTTTAATGGTGGATGCACTTCATGTTCAGTACAAGAGAGAATTCTCATGTATGCTATGGGCTTTAACTAACAATAATGTATGGATATTTTCTCAGTTATAACAAATGTATCACACTAATGCAAGGTATTAATAATAGAAGAAACTGTGAAGTGGAGTGAGGATTCATGAATGGAATTCTCTGTACTTTCTATCAACTTTTTCTGTAAGCCTGAAACTGCTCTAAAAATAATAGTCTATTAATTTAAAAATCTGCTTTGTAAATTTCATAGTAAAAAAAAATTCAACAGTAGTAAAATTTATTTATTTATTTATTTTTTAAAAATACCCAGGACTGAACCCAGGGCACTTAACCACTGGGCCACATCCCCAATCCTTTGTTATTTTATTTTTGACAGGTTCCACTAGGTTGCTGATGCTGATCTTGAATTTGCAATCCTAATCCTCCTGCATCAGCCTCTCAGTGGCTGGATTACAGGCATGTGTCACCATGCCAGGTGGTAAAATTCTTTTTTTCTTTTTTCCTCTTCTGTTCCTTTAAAAGGACACTAAAGTTTATTCAACCTGTTGGAAAGGATTAAATCCAAAGTCAATAGAGATCTTTTATTGCGTCACTGAAATATCAATATCAAATCAACTCCAGGACGTGTTTCTGTGACTAGATAACTCTTAGATCTTATTCATCAGCCTGCTGAACTCTTCCTTTTTCAGAAACATAAATACCTTCCAAAAATTTTCTGATATCCTTGTTTTTCACTGTTGCAGCTTACTGAATTAAAGTGGTTGAATTTGAAACAAGTTCAATATCATTTCCTTCAAGGATTAACTCATCTTTCTGAGTTTGAGACACTGAACAAGCAACACCTGTCCTCATCTGAACCCTGAAGATGTATTTTTCACCCAAGAAATTTCAGATTTTGACAAGAAACCTATTCTCCCGAATAACAACATTGATGGGGAAGTGAACATACACAGACCTCATCTTGTAACAGAAGCCCAGTGTAACAACCTTGATCATGTTCTGTACATGACTACAGTTGGTATTAACAATGACCAATTCCTTTCTATTTCCCCACCATTTGTCAACCTGTAGCCTCTTCTTTTCTTTCCAAGGAGGCTGAGTTCTACACTGATATGATTGAAATACCTCCAGAGGGTTCCTCTTGGGCCCTTCACAATAACTGTGCATCCCATCAGAGTACTATTGACATTTTCTGGAATGTGGATGGTCTGATTGCTGAGAATGGTCTTCATTCTTGCAGTAGATGCAGCAAAGAGAGAACCGTAAAATTCTTTAAGTGTCTTTTAAATAGACCTTTGAAACCTGATTAGCTCATTGCTTATTCTCTTTCATTGCTGAAAGATGATCTCTCAAGATCCACACCTGGCCACAGGGCACCTATATCCAAACTTCTGGAAAATATAATTTGAACACCATAAATAGTCATCCTTGGAACTGCATTATACTTTACATTTATTTTTATTTCAGCAATTTCTCAAGCTTTTGTTTTCTCCTCATAAAATAACTTTTTAAGTAAGATCACTCATAATTGTTTATACTGCACTGTACATGATAGGCAGAATTTGTCTGTAATCCTCAGTATATACTAGCAGCCAAAGAAAAGTAACATGATGAATCAGAGAGATTTTTCTTGGACTTTATGCAATAGCAAACAAGTTGTTGAGCTGAAATGTAGTAAATTTGTTTTCTCAGTGACATTCCATTCACCCTGTCATAATAACTATAGATCCCAGTTTTAATCTCTGCCATAAATAGATTTTTCAACACAGAAAACTTTCTGGCTGGTTGTCAGAGAGGAATCTCAGGCTAATTAGACCCTCATCAGTCAGAAAGGGCCGAGAGCAGAGCTCCATACTAGATACTCTGAGGTGAGTGGGCAATTGAAAGAAAGGTTCAAAAAAATCCTGCATTCATAGGAGATTCAGTCTAGGAACGAGAGCCTACCTCTGTTACAAAACTAAGAACATATCCAAAGCAGCTAATCTTAAGTGCAATGGAATTGAAGACTAATCTAGAGCTAATATGTGTCAAATACAGAGTTAAGAAGCACAGAACAGTGTGGTAAACTCGCTAGTTCTGGAATTTGAAGTAACTGGGATTCTGTTGCAGGCTATGTACCTCCGTGCAGTTCACGTCTCTGGGCCTCCAATCCCATGTCTGTGGAGAAAGGCAAGGTGAGGTCCTGTCCCTCAAGAGTCAGGCTCAGAGAATGTAAGTGAGGGTTTTTCTTGTTTAGAACAGCAGTAGTTACATCCTTTAAAAATGTGTATGTTTCCTTGTCAGCCGCCGAGGTGCACGCCTGTAATCCCAAAAGCTGGCAAAGCTGAGGCAGGAGGATCATACTTCAAAGCCAACCTCAGCAACGGGGAGGCTTGCTAAACAACTCAGTGAGATGCTGTCTCTAAATAAAATACAAACTAGGGCTGAGGATGTGGCTCAGTGGTTGAGTGCTTCTGAGTTAAAAAAAAAAAATAGCATAGGGTTCCACAAAGGTGATAAACAGCTCAGTGGAATGTAAGAAGGCTGGATTTTAAGAAGAAAGTTTGGATTTCCAAAGCAGTGAGAAGGAACAAGTCACATTTTGAGATAGGACTAGAAGTTATTTTTTGGAGGGAGAAAGGGAAAATACACCAACGAGGAACTTTATTTACATTTGTAAATAATAATCTGTATTTAAAAATTCCCAGTAGTATATAATAAGTGCTTGTTATGTTTCTCTTTATATTTTTCCAGAAATTTGAAATGTTTTAAGAATAAAAGAACTAAAATTAGAAACATAGAATGGGAAAATTCTATTGTTCTAATAATATAAATATTTTCTGTATACATTTGTTGAATTTTAAGGCATGATTAATTACTATTTTGGGTGTGATGGGAATTTTTACTTCAGATTTTCAGAATGATTGTTTCATTTGTTTTTGTTCTCTATTTCCCAAATAGTTGAAAATAAATAACATTGAAAAGAAAACTTGCAATGAAACACCAATATCACAAAAGCATTTTCAGCTAACAAAAAGTTCCATTGTAGGGCTCCACTTTAATCTTTACCATTAATTATTGGATAGACAAGAAAAAAATTAAATTCAGAATCCAGGAGACACTTCCAATGGAAAATGTAATTTATTAATAGGTTAATAAAATTTAATTTGCTAAAATTTATCTCCCAATACTTTCAAACATGGAAGTGCTGTGTAAAATGAGATATACCAGTAAATTCCAAAGTATAACTCAGGCTCTTGGGACTATACACTCCTTTGATCTCATCACAAATTGGCTCCTGGAAACCAGAAGGCCTCCTGGACTCAGTCTCCAGGGATCTTACCCCTGAAGCATCTCAAAACAAATAAAGTGGCCGAGACAGACGCTGGACCCAGACAGAATGGCAACCATTTCACAAAATTAACCCCAAATGATGTGAACAGACAATTCTCCACATGTAATTATGGCTTTTGTTATTTTTTTCCCCCATGAAAGCATTCTACTGCCTTGGCTTAAATACAACAGATAGAGGTATTCAGCCTGGGCTGGCAATATTTCCGATCCATATTTCAATAGATGATCCTGAATTGGCCTCCTGGAAGCATTTATGCTGACCAGTTTTGAAAACCTCTTTGTCAGCCCTCACCCTTACCTGCTAACACCCCTCACTAATGGATGAAAGCAGGGGGTGATGATAATCACTGTCTGTCTGCCCAGCCCCAGGGTGCAGCCTGAGTCTGCACAACAGTCCTCTGAAGGGGAAAAACAAGGAAATAAGGAGTGTAATTCAATGAGTACTTGGGAACTAAGCTTGAGGGTTTCTTTTTCCTTTTAAAGGAACAGTGATATCAGAAGCAGGATTATGAAAAAGAAAGAGTTAGTAAAAATAGGATCTTTGTGAATTCGAATAGCAAGGGCATTTCAAATTGAATTACACAGGATCACGGCAATTAGAATTGGAAAAGATCTTTCAGTCTTTCTCTGTCAAAGCATGATTACTCCCAACGGTATATTCTCCCGAGCTTAGTCCAGTCCAATTTTAAATGATTCAAGTGATGGAGCCTCCTCCAGTGCTCTTGGGATATTATTTCAGAGTCAAAATAGCTAACAGCAAGGGGATCCCCCTATATTTTTCACTTTATTTCAAAATTATTCTGCCTTGTATTTCCCCAATCCACCTCAAAGTTATTTGAATTTAATTTTAAATGAATAAAATCTACATTTAAATCATTAAAACCAGCTGAATCTGGGTCTTGATAGCTAGTTAGTGTCTCTCACTTTCTTTTTCACACACACACACACACACACACACACACACCCATATACAAACACATGCCTATGTACACAGCTATACATCCACTCACACATGTATTCATATACATACAACTAGAAAATATACAGCAACAATGTGCTTATGAGAAAAACAAAACTTCAATAAACTACTGTTCTAAAACTGATAAAGAAGCCACAAATGTAAACCTAAATGTTATTTTGCTTGGTAAATATTACATTTTTTTTCACTTGAATAAAATAATGTGATCTTTTATAGCAGGTTTAGTGTAACTTATTTAAGTACACATAATATAGATATATAATATGGTGTTACTACTATAAATATATTTGTAAAAATATTCAAACTCTTTTTTCCTTTTTTGCATTTGTTAAAACAACACTGACTCATATTTTCTTTCTGAATGGCTCCTTCTTACACTAAACATGGCTTAAGATTTGAGTAAGTTGTAGAGCTAGGGGGAGAACAGCTTGGGGTATCCAAGGTTAATGGATATTGCTTAAGGGTATTTAAATTGATCAAGGAATTTATATAGCTTTCCATGTCCTTTCCAAAGGGCTGCCCCAAGTACTTTTCATACCTGTCAATCAGTCAACCAATATCCAATCAGCACCCGGGGAAAGGGAGTAAAAAATGTGAATGATTTTAACTTTCTTTAAAAAGATAGAATTCACCATTTTAATGACATTTTTTTTATGTCATTAATTTGTAAAATTTTCAAGCTGGAAGGGAATCTTAGAGATTATCTAGCTCCGTGATTATGCAGTCCTAAACTGAAAAACTTCTGAAGAGAGCCTATGTAGGAATTAACATTTTTGAATTTGTCAGTTAGATGAATTTTAGTTAAATATGTATATTGAACACACTTTTACATCAAATTTCTTTGTAATTTTTTTTTTTTTTTTAGTGCTGGGGAGAAAACCTGGGGCCTTGTGCACACTGTGTAAGCACTCTACTGCTGAGCTATACCCTCTGCCTTTCTTTATAAATTTCGTAAAAAATTACAATAAAAAGATGTCAAACAAGAAAAAGAATGTGGGAGGAAATAGCAATTAGAAACAGGTCTGTGAATTTTTTTTTGTGGGGGGGGGGAAGATAAAAGCAAATAAAGTGGCAAAGGAATAAGCGGAAGAGAAAGCGCTGATAACAGCTAATAATTTTTTGAGAGCACTCACTATGTGCTAAGCCTTATAAAATCTCCATAAATTAATCCAGCTAATCTCACAGCACTGTGAGATAAGTAGCATTCTTTCCACTGAACAGATTGATGAATCTGAGGCACAGTGGGTTAGTAAGAAAGCTGTTCTAGGGTAGAACTGGCTCATAAGCCAAGAGAATCCAACTCTTCCATCTGTGCAAAGGGGAATATAAATGACAAGCAGGCCAAATTGCCCATCTAAACCTTGGGAAAACTCAGGAATGGGAGGTATTCACAGTGGAAACCGTGGGGGATAAAGTTGAAACAATGATTGGTTGAAAGACTATAGCAAAACCACTTGGGCTGCTAGTTCCTTTTAACTATGCCAAGTTGTCTGAGGTTTAGAAATTCTTTATGGAAAAAAATAAATTTCCTTGAAAAAAAATACCTAAAATAAAATAACGGATATTGTGAGTTCCCATAAGAAAGTCAACTGGCCACCTTATAACCCACACAGTAGCACCTCATTGTCTGCAAGTCCCATCAGTGTATGGAGAGTTTCCAATAAAATTTCATCTCATCACTGTCATGTCTATTTCTGCTGACTGCTTTTTCTCTTGAAAATATGTTGCTCTTTCCTTGTTTTTGTTTTTTGTGTGTGTATGTTTGTGTGTCATTTTTTACCTAATGCTGAATAGTGTACAAAAGACTAGAAGAGATGAAGAGAAATATCATGTGAATATCTATGCAAAAAATAGTAAAATTTGACTCCTATCTCAAACCATACCTAACATTAATCAAAGCAGGATCAGCCAGGACTTTTGATGTATCACAGTACTTTTTTAGCCTTTAACTATTCATATTTATCCACTTTTAAATATTGCATGTTATTTCAAAATCATTTCAGCTTTTCTACCTTCTTAAATAAATCATGTGTGTTATAGAAAGCTTGGATAACACAGTAACACATACTAGAAAAATCAACCATGACTTTTCTGTACAGATGACCTCTACTGGTATCTAGTTAGAAGTTCTTAAAATGTTTCATCTTTCTCTCTCACCATAAAAAATTGAGATAATGGGGAAAAAATTGAGATAATGCATACTCAATCATACATACAAGTAATTTTTTTTCATTCAGTAATGTTTTGTGGACATCTTTTTAAGCATTTTTATGTTATAAAATCATTTAAGTATATAAAATTGTATCATATGAATAGTCAATAATTTATTTGCCATTATGTTACGACATTAATTTTATTTCCATTTTTAAATTATTGTAAATAATATTGAAGAGTATAATAATGTGACATATCTATATGTTTTTAAGGTATTTGATTCATATTAAAAATTTTTCTTTAGAAATATTATCAAATTTGCAGCTACATCAATGTTTATAGCAGCACAATCCATAATAGCTAAACTATGGAGCCAACCTAGGTGCTCTTCAACAGATGAATGGATAAAGAAAAATGTGATATATATATACAATGGAGTAATACTCAACCATAAAGAAGAATGATATCGTGTCAGTTGCTGGTAAATGGCTGGAACTAGAGACTATGGTGCCAAGTAAAATAACCAGTCCCCAAAAGTCAGAGGTCAAAGGTTTTCTCTGATATGCCAAAGCTAATCCAAAACAAGAGTAGGGGAGATAAAAGAAAAATCAAAGAAAGATCAGTGGACTAGATAAAGGGGAATGACAGGAAGGGAGGAGGGATGGAATAGGGAAAGACATTGGAATTAATCTGACCTAACTTTCCTATGTGCATGTATGAATATGTACATACCATAGTGAATATCACCAGCACATAGGATGTCACAAGTAATTAAAAAAAAATATAAATAGCAGAAAAATCAGTAGAGGGGAAGGAAAGGGAAAGTACTGGGGACTGAATTAGAACAAATTATATTCAATTGTTTTATAATTATGTCAAAATAAATCCTAATGTCATCCACAACTAAAAAGAGCTAATTAAAAAAAAAAACAAAAAAAGAGAAATATTAAATTTTACCCCACACCAGGAGCTATGTGAAATGCCTGTTTTGCTGATAGCCAAACCTGGAAATTATCATTTTTATAAAATGCTCAAAAAGTCAAACGATAAAAAAAATATAATTTATTAGTTTTTAACTTTGAATTTCTTCATGTTTATTGATCATATTATTTCCTTCTTTGTGAATTGCACATTCATATTTTCCAAGTTTTTTATAATTTATTAGAGCATTATAGTCATACATAGTAGTTGGGTTCATCTCAATAAAATCATACATACATTGCATTCAATGTCAGTTCATGTCTCACTCCCCTTTTCCCTCCTCTCATTCTCCTTCCTCTACTGATCTTCCTTTTGCTAATTTGTTTGTTTTTTAGGAGTTAGTTTTTTTCTACTTATATATAAAGGTGTAATACCCTGTGGTATATTTGTATATGCAGAGAGCATGATTTTTAAATTCATCCTGCCTTTCCTTCCCTTTCGCATCTTTCCTCCCTCTCTCAATCTCCTTCTTCTACTCTACTGATTTTCTCTATATCTTTATGATACCTGATCTTCCCCTCTTTTTTTCCTCATTTTGCTCTAGCTTCCATATATGAGAGAAAAAAAAATTGACTCTTGATTTTCTGACACTGGCTTATTTCACTTCCCATGATGTTCTCCACTTCCATCCATTTAATTCACCTACTGACTGGCAGCTAGGTTGATTCCATAATTTAGCAATTGTGAATTGTGCTGCTATAAGCATTGAGGTGGCTATGTTGCTATTGTATGCTGATTTGGATTCTTTTGGATAAATACCATGGAGTAGGATACTTGGGTCATATAGTGGTTCTGTTTCTAGTTTTTTGAGGAATCACCATACTGCTTTTCCAGAATTGTTTTACTAGTCTGCAGTTGCACCAGCAATATACAAGTGTGACTTTTCTTTCCCATCCTCACATGCATTCAGTATTTGTGTTCTTGATAGTTGTCCTTGTGACTGCAGGGAAATGAAATCTTATTGTAGTTTTGATTTGCATTTCCTGATTGTTACGAATGTTGAACATTTTTTTAAAATGTATTTTTGGTCATTTGTGATTCTTCTTTTGAGAAATGTTTGTTTAATTCTTTTGTCCATTTATTGGTTGGGTTTTTGTTTTGTTTTGGTGTTGTTGCTGTTTTTTAGTTCTTTATATATTCTGGGTATTAATCCCCTGGCAGATGGCAAAGACTTTCTCCCAATCTGTAGGTTCTCTCTTCACACTCTCACTCATTTTCTTTGCTGTGAAGAAGCTTTATAATTTGATGGCATCCCACTTATTAATTCTTGGTTTTATTTCTTGAGCTTTAGGGATCTTATTAAGGAAATCAGTGGGAGCACCAATATGTTTATGTAGTGTTGACACTATATTTTCTTCTAGCAGTTGCAGGGTTTCTGATCTAATATCTAAGTTTTTGATCCATTTTGATTTGACTTTCATGCAGGGTATAAGATAGGGATATAGTTTCATTATTCTACATATGATTATTTGATTTTCCCAGAATCATTTGTTTAAAAGGTTGTCTTTTCTCTTACATATATTTTTGACACCTTTGTCAAGTATCAGATGGCTTTAAGTATGTAGGTTTGTTTCTGTGTTTTCTATTCAGTTGTATTGGTCTTCATATATGTTTTGGTGCCAGTACCATGCTGGTTTTGTTACTATAACTCTGTAATATAATTTCAGATCAGGTATTATGATGTCTCCTGCAACACTTTTCTTGCTCAGGATTCCTTTGGCTGTTCTAGGTTTCTTATTCTTCCAAATGAATATAAAGATTGTTTTTTTCTAGTTCTGTGAAGAATGTTATTGTTATTTTGCTGGAGATTGCATTGAATCTATATATTGCTTTTGGTAGTATGGTCATTTTGACAATGTTAATTCTGTCTATCTGAGAAAATGGGAGGCCTTTCCATTTTCTAAGATCTTCTTCAATTTATTTCTTCAGTGTTCTATAATTTTCATTGTGGAGATCTTTACCTCTTTGGTTAGATTAATTCCCACGTATTTTTTTTTTTTTAGGTTATTAAAAATGGGATGATTTTCCTGATTTTTCATCAGCAAAATCACTACAGATTATAGGAAAGCTATTGATTTACTGGTGTTGATCTTATGTCTTGCTATTTTCTGGGTTTATTTATCAGGTCTATAAGTCTTTTGCTGGAATTTTGTTTAGTTTTGGTCCTACAGGATCATGTCATTAACAAACAGAGATAATTTGACTTCTTATTTTCCTCTTTGTATCCCTTCAATTTTCTTCTCTTGCCTGATTACCCTGGCTAGTGTTTCAAGTATTGTATCAAATAGAAGTGAGGAGAGTAGACATCCTTGTCTTGTTCCTGATTTTAGAGGAAATGTTCTCAGTTTTTCTCCATTCAACATGATGTTGGCTTTTGGTTCATTGTGAATAGCCTTTATAATGTTGAAGTAAGTTCCTTCTTTCCCTGATTTCTCCAGCATTTTTAACATGAATGGGTGCTGGATTTTATGAAAGGCCTTTTCTGTGTCTATTGAGGTGATCATGTGATTCTCATCCTTAATTCTATTTTTTAATTGACTAATTTATTTATTCTACTTAATTGTATTTAAGTAGTGAATTACATGTATTGATTTGAGTGTGTTGAACCAACCTTACATCCCTTTCCCCAGTTTTTATTTTTATTTTTGTTATGGTTTAGATATGAGGTATCCCCCAAGAGCTCATCTGTGAGACAATGCAAGAATTTTCAGAGGAGAAATTATAAGATTATGAGATCTTAACGCTAATCAATGGATTAATCCACTGATATGGATTAACTGGGCGGTAACTGTAGGCAGGTAGGGTGTGACTGGAGGAAGTAGGTCACCAGCCTTTATATTTTGTTCCTGGAGAGCAAAGCTCTCTCTACTTCTTGGTGGCCAGTCCCTAAACTGCTTTACTCTGCCACACCCTTCTGCAGTTCTGCCTCATCTTGAGCCCAGAAGTCTGGAGTCAGCTGTCTATGAACTGAGACCTCTGAAACTATGAGTTAAAATCAAGTTTTCCTCCTCTAATTGTTCTTTTCTAGATCTTTTAGTCACAGCAATGAGAAAGCTAAAGCAGTTTCTTCTTTCTCTTTTTTATTAGTCTGTAAGAACTTGAATAAGCTAAGGATATGAAGACTACTTATGTTTTCCTCTTTTACTTTTGTTTTAGTTTGATAAATTATTCATGTCTACATTGAAGAAACATTTGTGAATGGAAAGATAAGTGGAAGAATAAGGACCAAAGGGCTGAACAGGAAGCCTGGCTATGTTTGGAAAGCATAGCTGAAAATGGCATCTACAAATCAAGAAGGGGAATAAGGCTGGAATAAATTGTCCTCCTGGTTAAGGTGTATTTTTGTTAAACTACTATATATTTGTATCATATAAGTAAGGCATTAGCAGAATAAAGATTCTCCCCAAAATCTACTCAGAAGTCAATTCTTTGAACAAGAATAGAAATTTTTCTTTTTAAGGGTGGCTATATCTTTTGGCTAAACATGGATAAAAGCTTTTGCTCAATATGGCATAATAACTCCAGCAGGCTCACAGCAGCAAAACTAAGTATGTCTCAAAGTATCTTATTACAATAAAATCAAATTTAACCTCTTAAACCCAAAGACATAAATCATTTACTTTTCTTTCAAACAATTTGTGAGCATATTACCATAAATACTACCTATCAGAAGACTGATAGCTGTCAGTAGCTCAAAAATATGAATAAAATTGAAAATACATTTGAATGTGGGAATCAGGATAGCATTTGCTAGAAAAGTAATGATAATAAAAGGTTATGACAAATAAGAAAACACTTCTCAGGAAGAGTGAAATCAAGAAAACTTTCTTTAAATTAAATAAACTTTAAATCAGTCTCACCAGAGTTGTATTTCCACCAAACATAACAGTCCATAAAATACTTATTGGCCCTTGGTAGTATGTAGCAGTGGCAAATTGAGTTTACTTTGTGAATTTTTATATTTAAAGTATGTATCACGTTTCAGGGCATAATTTCAAACTGCGCAATCTGAGTTTATATTTCTTTCTAAATGATACCTGAAACCTCCATTAATATTTCTCTTAAAATATAAAAATTAATCTCTCCTGAATTTTAAAATATACTTTTAATCATTAACTGGGATAAATAAATCCAAATGTCTTTTAAAAGACCTGAGTCAATATGTTTCAGATAAAAGAAGTTTGTTCTACATTTTCAAACTCAATTTGTATCTCTTTTGCATTTTCTGGTTTAAGGAACACAGTATTACAGGCAACAACTTAGATAGCTCTCAAGGGCATTATGCTAAGTGGGAAAAGTGAACCTCAAAAGGTTATATACTTTATGATTCCATTTATATAACATCCTTGAAATGACAAAGTATAGAGATGGAGACAAGATTAGTGGTTGTCAAGGGATGGGTTGGAGGTGGGTGTGACTAATAAAGGGCAGCATGAGGGAGTTCCTGCATTGCAGGAACAGTTCTACATCCTGACTGCGATAGTAGTTACACAGATCTATACGTGGAATAACACTGCAGAGACAATACATGCACACAAATGAGTGCATGTAAAATCTGATGAAAACTGGATAAAGTCTGATGATTATTGAATAGTTTAGTACCAACATCACTTTCCTAGTTTTGATCTGTAACTACAGATCAAAGATGTTGCTACTGGCAGAAACTAGGTAGAGGATTCATAGGTGTGCACCATATTAATTTTTCAACTTTTTATGTCTATAACTCTTTTAAAACTTTTTTTTAGTTGTTGATGAACCTTTATTTTTTTTTATTTATTTACATGTGGTGCTGAGAATCAAACCCAGTGTCTCACACATGCTAGGCAAGCTCTCCACCACTGAGCTACAATTCCAATCAATAATTCTTTAAATTAAAAAAAAAAAAGTAGTTTTGGAGCTGATAATATAGCTTAATGGTAGAGTGCCAAGCAATCATTTGGTTCAATCCCCAGCACCAGATAAATAAATATTTTTAAAAAGTGATATCTGCTCATCCACACTTTTAATCTCATGTAGACAATTGTCAGAGGAGAAGGAAATTGGAACTCTTAGCTGTCAAATTATACATCACACAATTCATGAACTAACAAATATTTTTCACTTATTAGAAAATTCCTCAGGTTCTCAATTCAGTGTCTACTTGCTTCAAACACATTTCTAACATACTTGATAATCTCATTTATACAACGACAGCAAGTATATTTATCTAATCAGCCAGGCATTTATTCATTTCTCTCTCAGAAATTCTTAGTATCCTTTATGAAGACATCCTTCTACTTCCCAGAATAGAGGGAAGATGGTAAATGGGAGGAGAGGAAGGGTGAGAATAGGTGGACTAAGTGAGCAAAACCTATGTTTGTGAATTGGAAAGTTTATCCTTAAGACAATGGGGCACTACTAAAGAGTTTTAAAGTAATTAAGTAGGTTTGTGATGGAATTTGAGGGTTTTTTCCCCCCATGAGATGACACAAGGTTCAGTGGACAAGACTGAAGGATTGAAGACTAGTTAAAAAGCAATAATTCCAAGATACTAAATGGTGGCTGTACTGGACAGAAGTAGAGTTGGATTCTTTGGGAGGAAGAATTGGTAGGACTGACTTAGCAATTATTCGTCATAACACAAAAGATAGAGGTATCCAGAGATGACACAAAGGTGTTTGGTTTCAGGAGATGCTGGAGTAGAGGATTTACTAAATAGATAACATACTAATATTACATCTAAGTGTAAAGTTCAGTAGGAATTGGATATGTAGACTGGAAATCAGGAGGAAAACTCTGGACATGAGATATCTCATTGTGGAAGTCATTACTATATAGATCAGTATTCCTCAACTCTAGTTACACCTTAGAATCATGTGAGAAGCTTTGAAATATATCTATATCCATGCTCCACAAAGGCTAAATAAATCAGAAGTTCTGGAGGTGGGAAACAAAGGCATTGATTTAAAAAGGCACACAACTATACCCAGGTGATTCTAATATGCATACAGGATTGAGTACTAATGCTACCAGAGTGGACAAGAATACCCTGAGATGCTGTAACAGAGGCTCTAAACCTTGGCTACATAGAGCTCTTTAAAAAAATACTGGTGTCTGGTTACCCTCCTCCCCCAGAGACTCTGACTTAATTCTGATTTAATTGGTGTAGTGTACAGTCCGGTGATTTCAATAATCTGTCGAGGTTATCAACTACTGATACACATACATACACAAAGAGAAAAAAGAGAAGGACCAAGTTCAGAACCCTGGAGAATTCATATTAAGTTGTAAAAAGATAAAATCATAAAGATGATCATAGAATCATAGAAAGAAGAAGAAAATGCCTAAAAAACAGTATAATAGAAGCCAGAGAAAGCAAAGGTTTTTGTTTGTTTGTTCATTGTGGTACTGGGGGTTGAACCTAGACCTTATACATGCTAGGCAACAATCTATTACTGAACTACACTTCCAGCCCTTTGTATTTTGTTTTGAGACAGGATCTCGTTACGTTGTACAGGTTGGACTCAAACTTGCAATCCTCCTGCCTCAGCCTCCTGAGTAGCTAGGATCACCGATGTATGCAGCAAGTGTTTTAAGAAGTGTGGAAAATCAGCAATATCAAATATAACTAAGAAGTCACTCTATAGCTATAGTAATCACAGCCATTATAGTACTTGCTGTATTTGAACTGTATGCAGACACTTGACAAGAATTGTCACATGGATTTTTCATAGCCATCTCATGAAATGAATCAAATTACTTTTTCCATTGGAAAAAAGGGGTGAAAGATGAAATGCAGTTTTCTGTGATGGCACGTCTGGCTAAGGACATAACCAGATCCAGAGCCTACTATCTGTAAAGCGTTTGTTGGATTTTGCTGCATGGAGCTCTGTTTTCGCTCCTGTGGTAACTTATAGGAGCTGCTTTCCCTGCAACAACTCTCCCTTACTAACTTATTTTCTCTTTATTTTGCACTTATTTTTCTGTCCTAGTCAATTTGGTTTCTGATTCTTCTAATTTTATCCTGAATACTCATGGAGGTTTGTGAAATTACAACTTAAATCCTGTAAGGACTTTCCCTAATTTTACTGGTTGTTGTCAGGTCCTTCCCCAGTGAAGTATCCCCTGTGTTGGTGACTTCCTTGTATCCCTGGCTTGTAGAAGATGTTGGTCAGCATATTCCTTATTTCCATACCAGTCTGGCCACATTGCTGATCTTGGTGCTTTGTCCATACTCACCTCTACTCTGGAGTTTATGGGAATTCTTTTACCTAGGTTTTTGACTAGATCATTCATAATTTCTTTTCTGCTATTCTAATTAGTCTGTTTTGTTTTTGGGGGGAATTTTGAGGAGGTTAAAAAAACTCTACTGTTATATCTACTAAAGCTGAACATAGTGTATAAAGCATACACCACGACCTGGCTCACTCCTAGTTATATAACCAATGAAAATGCATACATATGTGTCCAAAATACTTGTAAATGAACGTACATAGCAACACTAAATTGCAATTGACAAAATTCTGGAGGCTCATTGTGGCCACCTGTGAGAGTTTAGAACCCAGTAGTATCCATTTATAGGAAGGCTCTCACACTTCAGTGAGGTTTGCCTCCTAGAGGGAAAACGATTAAGGTCAGAAACTTGGATCTACAAAAAGGAAAGAAAGTATCAGAAAAAGAATAAGTGAAGGTAAAATAAAACATTTTTCTTATAGTTAATAGACCTAACAGACAACAGTTTGTTCAAAGAAATAATAGCAAGAACATATTAGATTATGTATGCATATATACATTATGTACATTCATGTATACATGAAATGAATGACAGCAGTGATTCAAGGGATGAGGGAAAGGAATCGGGAATCTCTTGTTATTATAAGGTATTTGTACCACTTCTGAATTGGTATAATGTTATTGGTCAGTGGATGTGGAATGCTTGTACAGTGCCAACTCTATGGCAACTACTTAATAACAATAAGAAGAAGGAGGAGGAGAAGAATTATATTAGTCAGTGTTCTCTAGAGGAAGAGAACAACAGGATATATATATCTGGTTTTAAAAAGGAATTTATTAGATTGGCTTACACAATAAATAGTTGGATAGTCCCCCAATGTCCACTGCATGCTGGACAGCCTAAGGAACCAGTAGCTGCCAAATCCAAGAAGCTGGAACCTCATAACAAGAGGGAGATAGGAGAGAAAATGGAATCAAGTGAAATGCTCATTAAATCATCACAAGCAGGCTGGTTGTATAGTTCAGTGGTACAGTGCTTGCCTTATATTCACAAGGTTCTGAATTTGACCATGAGCACTGCAGAAAAAACCCAACCCAAACCAAGTCAAAACAAAAACTACAAATGCAAGGCAATATGGATGATAAAAGAGAAAGAACAAAATTATTAAATGCAAAACAGTAATAGACATGGTAAATACTCACCCAACATATCAATAATCACTTGAATCATCAGTTGGTCTAAAAACACCAATTAAAAGACATAGACTTAGGCACTAGAACTGAAACTCTAACAGAAGAAAAAGTAGGCCCAAATCTTCACCATGTCAGTTTAGTATCTGACTTCCTTAACAAGACTCCTAAAGTGCAAGAAGTAAAATCAAGAGTAAGTAAATGGGATGGATTCAAATTAAAAAGCTTCTCAGCAAAGGAAACAACCAGTAATGTGAAGAGAGAGCCTACAGAATAGGAGAAAATCTTTGCCACCTGCACCTTAGATACAGCATTAATCTCCAGGATACAAAGAACTCAAAAAACTTAACATGAATAAAATAAATAACCCAAGCAATAAATGGGCTAAGGAACTGAAGACACACCACACAGAAGAAGAAATACAATCTATCAACAAATATATGAAAAAAGGTTCAAAAAATGTTCTCTAGCAATTAGAGAAATACAAATCATTCCATTCAGAAATGATAATTATCAAGAATACAAGCAACAATAAATGTTGGTGATGATGTGGGGGAAAATGTGCACTCATACATTGCTGGTGGGACTGCAAATTGGTGCAATCACTATGGAAAGCTGTTTGGAGATTCCTCAGAAAACTTGAAATGGAACCACCATTTGGTCCAACTATCCCACTCCTCGGTTTATGCCCAAAGTACTTAAAATCAGCATACTACAATGATGCAGCCACATCAATGTTTATAATAACTCAACATACAAGAGTGAAACTATGGAACCAAACTAGTGGGCCTTCAACAGATGATATAAAGAAAATGTGGTGTATATACACAATGGAATATTACTCAGCCTTAAAGAAGAATGAAATTATGGCATTTGCCAGTAAATGGTTGGAGTTGGAGAATATCACGCTACATGAAATAAGTGAATCCCAAAACAAAAGCCTGAATGTTTTCTCTGATATTTGAATGCTAATTCACAATAAGTGGGGAGGCTAAGTAAGAATAGAGGTACTTTGGACTAGGCAAAGGGGAGTGAAGGGAAGGGATACGGGGGTAGGAGAGAAAGTAGAACAAATTGGACATTATTACCCTATGTACATATGTGACTACATGACCCATGTGATTTTACATCATGTACAACCAAAAGAATGAGAAATTATACTCCATTTATGCATGATGTGTCAAAATGCATTCTAAAGTATAACTGAAAAAAACATAGATTGTTAAAATGGATTTTAAAATATGAGCTAACTCTATGGGGTGGGTCTATTAAAAAACCTACTTTAAATATAAAGACAAATATATATTAAAGATTGGAGAAAAATAAGCTATGCTAGCAATGATCAAAAGAAAGTGGAAACAATTATATTACTTTCAGACAAAGCAGAATTCAAAGTAAGGGAGGTTATCAAAGATAAACTGAGTGCTACTACATAATAGCAAAAGAATCCATACTCCAAGAAAACATAACAATACTTAATGCAAAGGTACCCAACAACAGATCATCAGTGAAGTGAAAACTCACAGTAATAAAAGACAAATGATGAGTGCACTATTGTATTTGGAGACTTCAATACTGAACCATCAGAAGTGGACAGATACAGCAGGCAAAACGTCACTAAGAACATACTTGTATTCAACACCACCACCAATCAACTGGATATAACTGACATCTATCAACTAACTATTTGAATAAAAATAGAATACACGTTCTTCTCAAGCACACATGGAACATTTACCAAGATAGACCATAACTATGGCACAAAACACATCTTAAAATTCTTTTTAAAGTGGAAATCACTCAGAGTCTACTGTCAGACCAGAAGGAAATTAAACTACAAATCAGTAATAGTTATATAACTCAGATATCCAGAAATACACGAAGATTAAAGCACGCACTTTTAAATAATATATAAGTCAAAGAGGAAATAACCAGGTAAATTTTAAAATATTTTTAGCTCAATGAAAATGAAACAATTTATCAAATTAATGTGATGAGTAAAAACAGGACTTAGAAGAAAATTACAGCATGGAATGTATATATTAAAAAGGTGGGGGGAGAGAATCTCAAATAATATACTTTCTCCCTTTAGGAAATTAGCCAAAAAAAAAAAAAAAGGGCAAATAAAATTCAAAGTAAGTAGGGAAAAAAGAACTAATAATAATTAAGCCAGAAATCAATGAAATTGCAAACAGAAAATCAACAGAGAAAGCAAACAAAACCAAAGATTGGTTCTTTGAAAAGATCAATAAAAATAAGCTTATACATAGGCTGAGAAAGAGAGAATTACTATATCAGAAATAATAAAGAAGATATCACTATAGTTGTCATGGACATTAGACAAATAATCAAAGAAAACTATGAATAATTCTATGTCCTCAAATTTGATAATCCCAGATAAAATGGATCAGTTCCTTGAAAGACACAATCTGCTAAAATTCACAGAAGAAATAGACAATCTAAATAGGCCTCTATCCATTAAATAAATCGAATTGATAATTAATAAGCTTACTAAACAGAAAGCATCAGTCCCACAGGAGTTTATAAGTGAATACTAACAAAGGTTTAAGGAAAAATTATATTAATTTCCCATAATGTCTTTTAGATAGTAGAGGCAGAAGGAATACTTCCAAACTCAGTCTATGAGACCAGCATTACCTTAACACCAAAACCAGACAACGATACCAAAAGAAAGCTACCCACCAATATTCCTCATGAACCTTGATATAACATTAACAACTTGAATTCAATAGGGCATACAAAGAATTATACATAAGACCAAGTGGGATTTATATCTAGTATGCAAAGCTAGGTAATATTTAAAAATTAAACAATAAAATTCATCTCATAAACAAGCTAAAAAAGAAAAATCACATGATCATATTAATAGACACACACACAAGCAGTTGACAGATTCCTATATTCATTCATTATAAAAACGCTCAGCAAGCTAGGAATAGAGAGCTTCCTCAATTTAATAAAGATCATCTAGAAACAAACAACAACAACAACAAAAAACCCATAGCCTACATCAAACTTAATGATGAGAAACTAAGCACTTTCCAGCTAAGATTGGGAACAAGGTGTTATGGTTTGGATATGAGAGTTCCCCGCAAGAGTTCACGGTAGGCAACACAGTTATGTTTAGAGGTGAAGTGACTGGATTGTAAAAGCTGTATCCTGATCAATGTATTGATCCATGTGGTGAATTAATACTTTGAATGGACTACTGGGTGGTAACTGTAGGCAGGTGGGGCATGACTGAAGGAAGCAGGGTAAACCCATGGGGATTATAATTTGTTCCTGCCTCCGCATGCTCTCTCTGTTTCCAGGTTGCCATGAACTAAGCAGCTTTCCTCCCTCGGTCATGCCCTTCTGCCATGATGTTCTGCCTCATCTCAAGCCCAGAACAATGGGATTTGGCTGGTCATATACTGAACCTCTGAAACTGTGAACTCAAAATAGATTTTCCCTCCTCAGGTATTTTGGTCACAGCAAGGAAAAGCTGACCCTCTCACAAGGCAAGGCTGCCTCCTCATGCCACTCCTTTTCAACGCCATACAAAAAGTTCCTAACTAGTGTGATAAAATAAAACAAAAAAGCAAAAGGTATACAGATCAGAGGGGAAGAAATAAAGTTATCTTTGTTTTTAGATGACTTGAATGTCTATAAGGAAAATGCAAAAGAATTGAACAAAAATCTGGAACTATAATAAGTGATTATAGTATACAAGGTTAGTATGCTAAAATCATTTAGCTTTCTAGATACCAGCAATCAGCAAGTGGAATTTGAAATTAATAACACAATATTATTTACATAAAGACCTCCAAAATATGAAATATTTAGGTATAAATCTAACAGAATATGTAGGGGATCTATATGAAGAAAACCACAACACTCTAATGAATATGATATAAAAGAAGAACTAAATAAATGGAGAGATATTTCATATCTATGGGTAGGAGGAGTCAATATTGTTAGCATATTAGTTCTTCACAACTCAATCCATATATTTAATGCAATACCAATCAAATGTCAGCAAGCTATTTTGTAGATATCAATAAACTGATTCTAAAGTTTGTGTGGTGAGGCAACGATTCAGAATAACCAACTTCATATTGAAGGAGAAGAATAAAGTTGGAGTCTAACATTATTCCAGTTCAAGACTTATTATAAATCTATAATGACTAAGACAGTATGGAATTACTGAAATAAGAGACAAATAGACCAGTGAAAAAATTTAGAATCCAGAAATAGACCAACCTAAAAATAGTTAACTGATCTCTGGCAAAAGAGCAAAGGCCACATAATTTAACAAAGATAGTCTTTCAAAAACTGGTATTAGAACAACTAGATATCCACATGCAAAAACATAAATCTAGGCACAAATGTTTCACCTTCACAGAAATTTGCTCAAAATAGTCTTAGGCACATAAAGGTAAAATACAAGGCTATAATACTCCTAGAAGATAACATGACCTTGAGTATAGTGATGACTTTTTAGATGCAATATTGAAGGCATGATCCATGAAATAAATAATTGATAAGCTGGGCTTCATTAAAATTAAAAACTTCTCTTTGAAAGACAATGTCAAAATAATGAAAGACATGGGCTGGTGCTAGGAGCCACAAGCAAATAATATGATGCATGGCACTTGGTTGTAAGGTGACGCCAGCTAGCCATTGAGATGATATGATTATGTTAAGATTTACATTCATATGGAAATTGGACTCCTGCTGTTCACCTTGGCCTGCTACGGGACTCATGTTACGGGACTCCTGGAGAGTTCCCATTGGTTGGGGAAGGATAGTAGGAGGGAATTCCGGGGGAGGTCCGGGGGGCCCCGGTTCCGGTAGACGCACGCGTGGGTGGACCGGTTTTTGGCTTGCCCGTGTGTACGGAGTATTGGCGGCTTTTTCAAAAATAAAGTTTTGTTCCTGCTTGAGTGGCTCGTGATTCTGTGCCCAGCCAGACTGAGGCAGGCTGGGGATGTGGCTCAAACGGTAGCGTGCTCACCTGGCATGCGTGCGGCCGGGGTTCGATCCTCAGCACCACATACCAACAAAGATGTTGTGTCCGCCGATAACTAAAAAATAAATATTAAAAAATTCTCTCTCTCTCTCTCTCTCTCTAAAAAAAAAATAATGAAAGCAAGATCTGGAGAAAATATTTGCAAATGACTAACTTAATAAAGGACTATATCTAAAGTATACAAAGGGCACTTAAAACTCAGCAATAAGGACTGGAAATATAGCTCAGGGGTAGATTACATCCCTAGTATGGTCAAGGCTCCATTCGATCCCAGCACCTAACAATCAAACAAAAACTTCCCAATAACAAAACCCTTAACAATAAAAACATAAACAGCCCAATTAAAAAGCAGGTACAGACCTGAACAGAAATTTCACCAAAGCAGATGTGTAGATGACAAGCAAACGTATGAAAATGTCCAGCATCATACATCTCTAGGGAATTGCAAATTATAACAATGAGATACCACTGCACACCTATCAGAATAGCCAAATGCTAAAACAACGACAACTCCAAATAGTGGTGAAGATGTGGAGCAACATCTGATGGGAATGCAAAATGGCACAACTTTGAAAGACAGTTTGGCAGTTTCTTTCAAAACTGAATATACTCTTAACATTCCATCTGGCAAATTTGCTCCTCAGTGTTTACTCAAATGAACTGAAAACTTATACCCACACAAAAACCTGCACATTGATGTTTATAGCAGTTTTATTCATAATTGCAAAAACTTGGAAGCAACTAAGATGTTCTCCAGTGGGTGAACTGACAAACTGTAGTACATATTTGGAGTATGGGATATTATTCAATGCTGAAAAGAAAAGAGCTATCAAGTCATGAGAAGACACAGAGGAACCTAAAATACATATCACTAAGTAAAAAAAAGCTACTCTGAAAAAGCAACATACTGTATAAATACAACTCCATGACATTGTGAAAACAGCAAAATAATGGAGACAGAAAAAAAGATCAGTTGTTGCCAGAGGTTGTGACTAGGGAAACAGGAATAGGTAAGGCACAGAAGATTTTTAGGACTTTTCTGTTGCTATTAGAAAATGCTTGATACCAGATACTGTATACAAAAAAAAAAAAAAAAGGTTTATTTAGCTCACCATTTTGGAGGCTGAAAATAAAAAATTAGGTGTCTCCCTTTTCTACCTCTGGTGAAGGCCTCCTTAGTCAAGTCACCACACAGCAGATGGCATCATGACAGATGGGCCCCTGAGAGGGGGAGTTCACACTGTGATACAAGAAGTCATAGAGTGGGGAGAAGCAAGTCTTGATCTTTCATAATAGCTCTTTTGTGAGAAGGAAGCAGAGTCCAATGAGAACTATATTAATTCCATCTGAGGGCAGCTGTCCCCAGTGACCTAAAAACTTCTCACCAGACCTTGCTCTTAAAGGTTCTATCACCTCACACATTCCCATACTGCAGACCAAGCTTCTAACCTATGAACCTTCTAGGGATACACTTAAACCATATCCAAACAGTTGCAGCCAGTAAAACTACTTGTTATAGTAGTATAATGATGATATGTGTCATTATCCATTTGTCAAAACCCACAGAATGTACAAAATCAAGGGTGAACCCACATGTTATCTATGGATTTTGAGTGGTAACGATGTGCCGACATAGGTTAATTGATTGTAGAAAATGTATCATGTGACACAGAATTTCAAAAGCAGGGGGAGGCTATGTGTATGCAGGGATCGGGTGGGAACACCCTGACTTTCTGCTCAATTTTCGTTTGAACCTAAATCTTATTTTAAAATGTTTATTAATTTTTTAAAAAAGTAGATATAGAAAACAAATCAGTTTTCACATTCATATTTGAAATCTACCCCCACCCCACAGAACTGGCTATGAAAAAATAAAGAGAAATATTTTTATTCAGCTGCTTTTAGAATCATTAACACTACTTGAGCTTTTTTTTTAGCCTTGAACCAATGTTTACCTTCATAGCAGAAATATAGAAAAACTCTCTTTGCATAATACTTGAGAATTCCATCTTATGCCATTTTCCATTATAATGCAAAATATTTCAATTTCATAGTTTTAAATAATCCTCTTTGATTTTTAGATTTTTAGAGGGAATCATATTTTATTATCTATCATAAAATATAGCTTCTGGGTATTTCTATTGAGATTCTAAAAAGAATATGGGCCAAGCTAATGGTTATTTTATCAATCTTTCTTATTTAGGCTAGCATAAAAATAAAAATATACGTAAATGCACTTTAATGCTCATACCTCAGATGTATTGTGTTTAGATTGGTCATATAATGAATATTTTTCCAATATGATTCTTTTGTATTACAGAAGAAATAATTCAAGTACCAGAAGAGAAACAGCATAGTATTGCCATCAGGTGTATTTCTGATTATCTGCAGGTGGTGATGTTTATGAAGAACTAGGCATTTTTTTTCTTTTTAAGACCTCCCTGAGCAGCCCTTTTGCTGTCACACTAGTCTGTGCCCCCTTCCTACTGCACCTGTTCTATTCAGAGATCATGTTACAAATAATGACATGATTATATACTTTGGGAAATTACTGGTATGTTATGAGTGAAAGATAATGGATCAGTCACTTTGCATGATTGTAGTTTTTTAAAAAATGTTACCAATAATATTTGAACAACAAACTCCATGAAGAATGAGTAGAAATTGATTTTCAAGACATAGGGAGTCCTGGGAACCAGTAGATGAACAAATTTTAAAGGACTTTCTTAGGGTCCCTAAGGCAGAAAGAGTCTACACACTCACTGAGACTTTTTTTCACATGTGATTTTTAAAAAGTGCCTACCCACATATTTATAGAAATGACCATCTGATCTTTCAAGACTTCATCCTCCACTAGAGAGTATTTTCTTCATACCAAATTCACTGACCTTACCTCCAATTATTTCCAACCTCATTCTTTTCTGATTTTACTTAATTGTCTGTCCTCCAAAGAATTCCCATAAGTGCTCCTAATAACTATCTTTTACCTATCTCCCATGATTTCCAACTACTTTTCTGTGCATCATTCTTTCTTCTGACTCAGTAGGGATAATGAGCTCCCTGCTTTCACTCTCCTATTCATACCTCTGGAGGGATGTTTGAATGTCACCATGGTGACAAGGTACCACAGCAAGGCCCTGTTAGGAATGGGGTAGGGCTCAAGGGACACCAAGGCATACTTCTGGCAGAATGAATTTAAGTCCTCTTCATTGGGAGAGAATAGGAGGTAGATAGAGGTATATAAAACTATATTCTGATGCTGACAGACCTTGGAAACTAAATTTAATTAATTATTTCAAGGAAATAAATTCTGGTTTTGCAGCTCATCTCTCTATTTGTATGAAAAGGTAACCAAAATTCAGGGCCTAGAAATATTGTTGTATCACCTCGGAGTTAATGAGCCTGGAGGGGTGTGTGTATGTGCAATATAATGCTCTCAAGTAAACTAGGCTCCACATTAGTTTCTGAGTCTTTTATTTGTAGAGGTAGTTTGGGAGTAATTAGTGTTGGGAGAGGCAAGTAGAATAATTACTATCAACCTTGTTATATCAGAGTGCCCTACCATAGGACAAATAATCAACCATTTCTTCACTGCCTGATTTTAGCACAATATTGTTAAGGGATGTCCCCACAGATGCTGAAATCTAAGGAAACCAGCTTCATTAAGCATCCATAACAAATGATGTAGTAACCATTTCACAACTGTGGGCTGGTGTTTAGAAAAAATTATCTCAAATTCTTTAATACAGATGTAAATCTAGGTTTTCCACTTTAAATTTTTAGAAAGTAAAGTTCTAGGGCTGGGGTCATGGCTCAGTGGTAGAGCTCTTGCCTCACATGTATGAGGCACTGAGTTCGATTCTCAGCACCACATATAAGCAAATGAATAAAATAAAGGTCCATCAACAATTAAAAAAATATTCTTTAAGAATATTTCAAAATCGAGTGTTCTTTAAGATGTCATAGACAATCCAATAACATTCTAAATGGCTACCAAAAGGGGAAAAAAGAATCATTTATTGATCAAAACCAAGCAAAAAGACAATTATCAGTTCAAAACACTAAGTTAAGGAAGTAGGTTATAAAAATACATTTTTGGGTTTGAAAATGCAGGAAGTAAAGTAATAATAGTCCTAAATCATATAGGTAATATTTTGTAATTCTAATTTCAGGGACTTGGAGTGGTGGCTGAGATTACATTTTTGTATTTAGGAGAAACATTTACAACCCAGTTATTTTACAGAGTGGCTTCTCATTAATTGGTTCCACCTGGGTCACTCTCCAGCTGGTTCTTCAGACTGCACTGTCTAGCATGGTGCTAAATATGAAAAAGTTTTCTATGTATGGAACAGGTCCTCCAAAAATGCTTAGGGATCAGGGAAATTTAAGGATAATGACTGGATTGGGATATACTTTTCTTGCATGGTACAGCAGCGGTGGTTCTCAAACTGCAGTGTATATCAGAACTACTTTGGAAGGCTTGTTAAGACAGATTGCTGGGCCCACCTCCAGAATTTCTGATTTGGTAAGTCTGTTTTGGGCCCAGCATCCACATGTCGGACAAATTCCCAGGGTGATACAGATGCTGCTCACTTGGGGAACACACATTTAGGGCCACTGCTCTGGACCAGTGGTCTCAGCCCTGCCTGTGTATTACACTTTTACCTGGAAGAGTTTAAAACTGCTAGTGTCCAAATCATAATCCAGACCAATAGCATCAGAATCTGGGGTGGTCATGATTAGGCTTCATTATTTTTCAAAGTTCCCTCACAGTTTACAAAGTGCAGTCCAGTTAGGATACACTGCCTAATCTCATAGTGTTTCTGAGCCTGGGCTATATGTTAGCATTACCTGGGAATATTTTTAAATTTAGATATAATTGATGTATTACAAAATTCATTATTTTAAAGTGTACACGTCAGTGATTTTTATTTATTCATCAAATTGTAAAACCATTATGACTATCAATTTCAGAACACTTTCATATCATTTCAGGAACTTGTGAACAAAATTCTGATATGTGGGTTCTACTTTCAGATAAATCTAATTTCAATAGGCTCAGGTATCTGTGTTTTTGTAAAATCTTCAGGTGATTTAATGCCCAGCTAGAAGGCAGTGGGTGCAGCTTAGTAGCAAAGTGCTTATCTAACATATACTAGGCCCTGTATTCGATCCATAACCAACAAAGAGGGGGAGGGGGAGAAAAGAGAGATGGGGGGAGAGAGGGAGAGAGGGAGAAAGAGAGAGAGGGAGGGAGGGAGAAAGAGAGAGAGGGAGAAAGGAAAAGAAAAGTAAGGAAGAATGAAAGAGAAAAAGGCAGTCTAGCTAAAGAACAGGACCACAGTTCCTGAGTCTGGTTACAGACTTTGAAAGACTATGTTAGGAGTCAGAAGCTTCAGCTGACTCTGGCAGTGATGTTGTAAATGGAGAGGAATTAGCTCACATTCTCCCTAAAAAGTCCTGCCCATCCATTAAATTCTGCCCATCACAAAAGAGGGTAAACATCATCCCTGATTTCCAATTCCAAAGCAGAGAACTGGGTAGACTGCAGTAAATGGACCTGGAGGAGGCCTGCTGGTAAGCCTGGCTACACAGCCTGCAGTGCTGCATTGAAAATCAAAACCCAGTTTTAGAGGCTGCAGGAACTGCTGGGGGACTCGACAGGACACAGCAGGACTTTGCTGCTGGTGAATTTCAAAACATTGGCTTACATATTTTTAAGGATTCCACTTCTCAGAGAGTGTTGGTCTGATATTTCAGTGTTGCCTTTTGTTGATTAAGAGACAGATGCAGAGTTTGATTACTGGCTTTTTTTTTTTCTTTGTCTCCCTTTTCTTTCTTTTTTCTTCCTTCCTCCCTCCCTCCCTCCCTCCTTCCTTCCTTCCTTCCTTCCTTCCTTCCTTCCTTCCTTCCTTCCTTTCTTTCTTTCCTGTACTAGGGATGGAATCCAGGGGTGCTTTATCACGGAGCTTCATCCCCAGCACTTTTTATTTTTTATTCAGAGTCAGGATCTCACTAAGTTGCTTATGGCCTTGCTAAATTGCTAAGGCTGGCCTCAAATTTGCAATCCTCAGTCTCCCAAACTTCTGGGATTACAGGTGTGCATGACCATGCCCAGCTTGAATACTGGCTCTTCAATTACTATTTACTTGACTTATTAGGGGGCAAAGCTTTCTGAGCTACATTTTCCAATAATATCCCCAGTCATAATTTCCAGTGATATTTCCTCCCTGTCATGAGATATTCTGACTGTTAAGGAAACAATGTGTTGGGTACGTGCATTTCTGTAGAGTGGATCTGTTAAAAAGACCATGAGATTTTGTGTCAAATGATCTGGATTCAATTCCTGTCTCTGGACATTTATGCTGGTAAATCTTGGGCAAATCAGTGAGCATTCATGAAATGGGGAAGCCAATAATATCACACTCATCTGCTTTACATATTTTTTTGAAGATCAAATATTATAGTTCACATAAAAATGTTTCATATACTATGACACCATATAAGTGATTATGCTTAGGACATACCTAGATAGATAGAATATGAAAGGACAGAAAGATGCATAATTTATAAATTAGGTTGATTTCTTTTGATGTCCAGACAGTTTGAACCTTTGTTTAGTAGGAAATTTCAATTGTTTTGATATTGTCAAATTCTATCCTACTCCCTATATAGATTGTGTCTTGGGTAGGAGGTCTATTTTAAGACATACTTTTCAGCCCTGGGGTCCCAAAATTCTCCTGTAACCATGTATAACTCTATGAAACTGTATTATAACATAATTTTTTACTTGTCATTTATCTTTAAAAAAATTTTTTTAAGTTGTAGATGGATACAATACTTTTTATTTATTTATTTATTTATTTATTTATTTATTTATTTATTTATTTATTTTTATGTGGTGCTGAGGATCAAACCCAGTGCCTCACACATGCGAGGCAAGCTCTCTGCCACTGAGCCACAATCCCAGTCCCACTGTCATTTATTCTTCCACCAGCAACATACTGTTTTAACCATGATAAGTTTTCTTAATATCTGTAATGTTTCTTAATGTCTCTAGGGTAGGTTCTATTTTTTGCTCTGCTTTTAAAAATTTGTCTTTGTTGTTCCATGTTAACCTTAAAATTAGTTTATCTGGTTCTGCAATATATTCTACTGGAATTTTTATTGAAATTGTAATTAATTTGTAGATCAATTTATTGAAATCTATATCTTTAAATTGTAAAGTATTCATATACATGTACAAGGTAAAACTTGCTATTTATTCAAATCTATCTTCTTTTAGCAGAATGTAACCATCTTCACAGGTAAACATCTCCATTAGATGAATTCTTACATAATTTTTAGCTTTCATGTTATTGTAAATGGTGTTTTAGTTTTGTTACATTTTCTAATTGACTATTGCTAGTATAAAAAATACTATGTCTTTAATGATTTTATTTCTCAACTTTGCTGACCTTAAACTCCCTTATTACTTTTAATAGTTTCTCGATTCTATTGTTATTCTACATAAATTATTATATAGTCTACAAACAATGATAACTTTGTCTTTTCCCCTCCAAATTTTATTTCAATTCATTATCTGATTGTACTGGATGAAACTGCTAGTATCATATTACCCCCAGTAGCATTTAAAGAAATTAGTCTTAATTCCAGACTCATGATATTGTGGCTATGAAGCTATATATCCTCTTTGTTGAGAATGTGCTGTGGCTTCCCATAGGGCTTTTATCCAACTGTGGTGGAGTGGCGGGGGTGAGAGGCAGACAGAACCTGGCTGGAAAGGAAATACATGAAAAGTCTTTGATTATACAAATCCAGGGATTCATCTATCAAAAACCAGATAATTGTGGTAAAGTTGCATTTTGGGTTTATACTTGAGTGATTATATAATTCAAATTAAATCTCATTCCTTTCTTTTTTCCTCTTATCTTTCATACCTGAAAATTGCGCTGGAGCCTTTCCATCTTTAAATATCCCCATACTCTTTCTTGACATGGGCTCATGGATTTTCTCTCTCTTCCCTGTTTCCATCTTCTTTTCCTATTCTATCCTTTATTATGTAGCATGACTTAACTTGTCTCTCAAAGAAAAATAATCCTTCCTTTTAAGGAGGAGGGGAAATATAATATATTTCAGGTGGGAGCATAGCATTTCAATTTTTACTCTTTCTGCTTACATAATTTGGCATATTGTGGGTGGATCATTATATATTCAGGTAGAAATATTTGAAAACCTTAGTTCATTTTGCTCTCTGTCCTCTCCCCGATCAGCCTAACCCCACGATTTGCACAATATGACATCTGCCTCCATCACCACTGTGTCCTATTTATGGTATTTAATGTAGTTTGCTTTATTTATTTATTTAGGCAGCTATATCACATTGCTGATCCATTTTGAAATTATACTTAACTAAATTCCCAGTGTTACCCAGTTATTTGTGTTATTAGTTTCTGGAGCTAATTCAAAGATTTCACATTTGTTCTTAAAATTCTATTCCAATGCTCTACCTTATAAAGAGTTTTAGAAACTAGTCCTGTTAACCAACATACTATCTAGTGCTCCAATCATCTCGCCATCTGTAGAATTTGATAGGAATGTCATCAGTGTGCTCATCCAAACCTTTGATAAATATGTCAAAAAGGACAGGGCCAGGAAGAACCCTGAGGCACACCAATATAAAATTTCCTTCAGGTTGACATGGAATTAGCATTCTTGGACATGGCTCTTCAATTATTGATGAAGTCACCTGGCTGTATTTGCATCCACTCCATTTTTCTGTACCTTATCCACAGGGATTTCATGAGAAACACTGTCAGTTGCTTTGTTGAAATACTAACACACTGTGTATACAGCGTTTCCTTGACCTGCCCCATTAGTAAACCCAAGTATTGTTCAATTCTACTTCAGTTTCACATGCATTTCAATTTACACTAGATTAAGCAACAGAGATCATTTATAAATTCACCCAAGTATATATTCTGTGCCATATGAGCACTAGTTCTCTATCTCGTGGCTTTCCCTCCCTCTATGACAGCTCCATTCTTTTGCATTTTCTCCATTCTTTGATTCACTATGGATACTAGCAACTACACAGGTATTTTGCTCCATGGTCCCTCTAAAATCATAGAAGTGTCTCATTGTCTCTGACTAGATCATGAGCCCATCTCTAAACCAAACCCAGGGAGACTGAATGATCTGAGTGGCCATCACTGGATTACATGCCCACCCTTGGCCCTTGGGCTGAATTCGGTTCTACCAAAAGTACATGAACTGAGAGAGCTTCAAGGATAATAATACTACCAAAATAAGAATGAGCAGATGTTTTCTGTACTCAAGAAAAATGTTTTAGCTCTTAGTGGAGATTCCATTAGTATCTCCTGAATATGTTGTTATCCTCAACTCAAGGAACATTTTATATATGCATACATATTTTATATATATATATACACATATATATTTTATATATATACATATATATTCAATTATTTTATATATAATATATATTATTATGCAGTTAAAATATGATATGCCTGAATAAACTTGAATGGAAACTTCTTTTCATAGGAATGACTAATGAGTGTTCTTCATTCTGCAACTAGCTGATTTCAAACCCACTCACCACAAAAATCTGGGCAAGAGAGGCTATCTTCAGGTGAGAAGTGGGCTTGTCGTGTATGTGTTCTGCAGTACACTGTCCTCCTACTTAAAAATAATTTCTTGGTCCTGATTCATTTGGATGGCAATGGTAATGCATAATCCAGAATATGGTCATCTTAAAGCATCAGGAAATGCCAATGTTGAAAGAAGAACAAGAGCTCTATTTTGACTTTCATATAACTATTAAAACTCAGGACTGAAACTTGCTTTTCAGAGATGGATTCATTCTCCAAATGCACTTAATGGTCTAATTGTTTTATCACCAAAGCACTTTCCTAAGCACTTAATTTCATCTGTTCCAGTCACATTCAAGGTAATGGAAAAGTCTCACCACCCATGTGAAAACCTAGTATTGGAAAGTATAGAGATGAAACAGCTCTTATAGAACTCTCTGAGTTCTGCTTTGGAGGAGGAAATCTTGGGAACTCCTATATTAGAGTAGATCTAGAATAATTTTTGGCCAAACCCAATGGCTAAGTGAGAATATTTCCAATCTAATAAGAATAGTTTTCTCATCTCCATGCTGTCACACATTCCAAAAGAAAAGCCAGAGCAACAATGACAAGACCCCATTCCCCCAAGTTAACTACCCCAATTAGTGAAATATGGCCTTGGTTCAAACTTGGCCTCTGTTGGCATATTATACCTCATATTGGGTAGTGTCTGTCCCTTTCCTATTCTTATTACAGAGTTGCCTCTGTGGTAGGTGAACTTAAAATTCTATCAGAGCCAACATATATCAGGGAAAGAGCAGAATCACCATATCTTATACTGAAAGGTAGATAGGTAGGTAGTAGAAAAAAGCAAAAGAGGATTGTCAACTGTCAAGAAAATATTAAGCTTTCCAGAATGTACCAAGTATAAAATGATAATAATGCTATACATATTAGCCAATTAGAATTGACTCACAGAGAATGTAAGGGGGAAAGTGGATTTTTAAAAACTTAAAGGAAAAGGCCAAAGGACTACTTTTTGTTTTGACAAAATGCAGCCAAGGTGCTTAACCACGGGAGTGTTAGGGCATCCTAGTACTTTCCAGACTGATCAATAGCATTAAATGCTGCAGTTAAATCTAACAAAACAAAACTGGCAAGAACATATCAGTGAACACAAAGAATCTGATCATTATCACTCTTACAATGTAAAGAACAACCGCAAAATTGTAATTTATCTGAGGGTTCTACCATTAGAAAATAGTACAGTCTTAATTTCTTTTCCCATTTTCACAATAAGAAAGTCAATCCAGTGCTCCAGGCACGATTACATTAAATATTGATATGGAGTCACTGTATCGTAGGTTTTCCTTCTAAGAAATTAATGAATTCTTAATGAAGAATAGGGAGACAGAGCCCAACATAAATGGGCAATTCATTCAAATTTGTTTTTAGAGTTGTTCTTTTTCCATATTACATAAATGAATGATTTTCCTTTGGATTTAATTTTTCTGACACCTAAAGCATACATACATCTAATAAATATTTCTAAATTCTAAAGGAATATTCTTGGGAAGTTTTCACTTGGCACAAATAAAAATGAACAAAACCTAGCAAGGAGCTACCTTAAAACCTATATTTCATTAAAGGCCAAAAAATCAATTGTGCCCACTTTGGAATGAAAATAATCTTGTGGGCTATGCAGTTTCTGCTCCTCCTGCTTTCAGACACCTTCTGGACTCTTGTCAACATTCTCTGTGTTCTAGATGGATAGAGTAGTGGGAACTACAGGGTTTTGGAGCTAATAGTGCTTTGAGATGTGCATCTACATGAGGGCTACACAAAATGATCCATATGTATTGTTTGTCAATTTAGTGTTACAGCTTCATTCATTTCCACACATAAGTACAGAGGTCTTACAAGAAAGTTAGAACTAGGAAAGGCACAGAAGACAATTCTCATGATGGATACTATTTTGGGAGCTATTCCAAGCACACATAAGTGAGCTAAATAGTTAAGATCAGTGTGTGGTGATAATACTTATAATAAAGCTATATGCAGAGATCTAAATGGGTGAGGCCAATTAAGAAAGACTTATTGGAGCTTTGAATTGAACTTTGAAGAAAACAACAGGGTCATCTTTTAAACTCAGTTGGCACATACCGCATGTGAGAGCTCTGAAAATATCTCAACTTAGGTATGAAGTAGAGGTGTTTTTGGACTATGAGGACCAGTAGGGAATACTCTTAGTAAGTTAAAAAGATATGTCTTCTGGAAATGGGTATGCATTTTTCTAGAGATTCCAGCAAAGCACTGCTCAGGGAATGGCCAATGTGATGTGCCAACTTCCAGATGACTCCTAACCAGGGAATTGCAATTGGAGGACAGCCCAGCTGTCCAACAGAACATTAGTGGAATAAGATAATTCCCTTATATAGAAAATGTCACTTAGCCGGGCATAGTGGTGCATGCCTGTAATCCCAGTGGCTCAGGAGGCTGAGGCAGGAGGATGCAAGTTCAAAGCCAGCCTCAGCAATGGTGAGGCACTAAGCAACTCAGTGAGACCCTGTCTCTAAATAAAATACAAAAATAGGGCTGGAGGGGCTGGGGTAAGAGCGCTCGCCTAGCACATGTGAGGCCCTGGGTTCTATCCTCAGCACCACATAAAAATAAATAAGTAAAATAAAGGTATTGTGTCCAACTAAAACTAAAAAAATACTTATTTTTTTAAAAATAGGGCTGGGGATGTGGTTTAGTGGTTGAGTGTTCCTGAGTTCAATCCCTAGTACAAAAAAAAAAGTCACTTGGAGAAAAAAACATACTTGAAAATTGGAAAACCCAATAAAAATGAAAACATATGCTATATTTAGAAGATGGAAAGTGTCTTGAGAAATTCCAAAGAGTGCTTTGAATGAATCACAATTACAGTATTGAGGCTTAAACTGAACTAATTGAAATAAAGGAAGACAAGTTGCTAGGTAAATCAAATTTACTAAGATTTACAAGCATTCCTATTGATCAGTGTCAGACATTCATGAGAGACATTCAGTCCATGTTGTGAATCAAATGAATAAATCAGATTTGCTTTATGACTCTGACTTTGATATCATGAAAGCCTTTACCTTTGAGCATTTCTCTATGCTCCTCCCTGCCTGATGGAAACAATATGAAAACTATATTTTAGTCGCATCATCCGTGGAATTTCCTTTGTCATTCATCACTTCACGCATATAGACTCAGTACTTAGACACCTCCATTGGTTAACTCCCCAGTCTCTTCTCAACATCAAGTTGTAGAGTGTGATGGTTGAGTATATAACTTTGGAGTCAGGCTTTTTCTCCAGTCACCACTCCATCATTTACCATGTGACATATTAGGCAATTTATATAGAGCCTCTATGGTTCCTTATCTACAAAACAAAGGTAATAACAGACCAATCTTTGTGCATGGTTGTGAACATTGCCATAATGTAAGAAAAACTAAGTATAATGCCTGTCCCACAGTTGGCTCTCAAAAATGCTTGCTAATAATTATCACTGAAATGAAAAAATTATATTAACTTTAAGTAACATAAGTACACAATATTATTGTGCCATAACTATAATTTCTTAGTATATTGTCATTGAATACTTCTCTGCTTGATTGCCCTAGTTATGGTCAACTAATTCCAGATAGGCTTCCAAACTGTTCCAGATCTTTACTGAGTGACTTATATGAACGGAGATTTAGATCCTGGCCTGACTTCTGAGGACCTACCCCACAAATTAATTTTCATTTTTGGCATAACAGGAATATACCATACTGAGAGGCAAGGGGTTCATAGCAAGCATCATTCATTTTGTTCTCTTTTCTCTCTCTCTCTCTCTCTGTATGGTACTAGGGAGATCAAACCCAGGGCCTCATGTATACTAAGAAAGTGTCTGACCACTGAGCTACAACTTCATCCCTATATATTTTTTTCTTTTATAGAATTTCTCATCCTCCAATTTTTATATTTATGATGCTTATTTCTCCCACAAGACCATAAGCATCAGGAAGAGAAAGATCTTTGCTTTATTCTTGAATGTATCCCAGTTGCCTAGAAGAGTTCCTGGCACAAAGTAAGAACTCAAGAAACATTGTTTTGTAATAAAATGACTTGTTGAACTGAGTGCAATGAGCATCATAAGATCTTATCCTACTTTGGACCATGTTCATTCAACAAGCATCATTTAGGTCTTCCATGCCTACAGAGCCCTCAGAGACATCCGTTGAAGAGAATATAATTCCTCCATGCTGAGTTATGCAAAGCGGAGGATCTCTGGTTGAGCACTTAATTTGTGTACTATGCTTAGTGGTAGAGTGCCCCTGGGTTCAGTCTCCAGCACTGAAAAAAAAAAGTGATGGTGAGTTTGCTGCAATGGGGGCTGGCATTTAGTTTGGGGAGAATAGCAAAAGAACTTTTTAAAAGCAAAAATGCAGCTGGGAGTCATGGCACCCATCTATAATCCCAGCCAGTCCGGAGGCTGAGGCAGGACAATTATGAGTTCAAAGGCAGCCTCAGCAAGAGCAAGGTGCTAAGCAACTCAGTGAGACCTGTTTCTAAATAAATACAAAATACGACTGGGGATGTAGCTCAGTGGTTAAGTGCCCCTGAGTTCAATACCTGGTACTGGTACCCGCCCCCCCCCCAAATAAATAAAATTTAAAAAAAAGAAAAAATTCACTGACATATTCTTAAGATATCAAGGACATTTCTGTCTATGGCAGAAACTCTGAAGAAAAATGCAGAAGATATTAATATTGGAAAAGAACCTGTGCATTGTAGGCATTGTCTCTTCCAAACATCGATTACACATAAATTGACATGGTCCCTGCCTTCTTAGTCTATTGAGCATGACAGAAATTAATTAAATAATAATTCAAGTGTAAAACTATCTCTCCCTAAGAGGATTTAACACAGGTAACACATACTCTTTTTTTTTTTTAATTTTAACATTTATTTATTTTTTCTTAGTTCTCGGCGGAAACAACATCTTCGTTTGTATGTGGTGCTGAGGATCGAACCCAGGCCGCATGCATGCCAGGCGAGCGCGCTACCGCTTGAGCCACATCCCCAGCCCCGGTAACACATACTCTTAAAAATGTATATATAAGCCATATAGCCAGAGTAGTCCTGAGCAAAAAGCAATACTGAAGACATCACAGTAACCAACTTCAAAATACACTACAGAACCATAGTAACAAAAATACCATGTTCTTCCAGGCACAGTGGTGCATACCTATAATTCCAGTAACAACAACAACAACAACAACAAAGATAAGACAAGGAGGATTGCAAGTTTGAGGCCAGCCTCAGCAATTTAGTGAGAACCTGCCTCAAAAATAAATAAATAAATAAATAAATAACATTTAAAGGACAGGGGATATAATTCAGTGGTAGAGTATCCCTGGGTTTAATCCCTAGAACCTGAAACAAAAACAAACAAAACCCAGCATGTACTGACATAAAAATAGACACATAGACTAATGGAATTGAAGACACAGAAATAAACCCACACAGCTATGGTCATCTGATTCTGGATAAAGACACCGAAAACAAACGCTGAAGAAAAGATAGCCTCTTTAACAAATGGTGCTGGGAAAAGTGGATATCTACATGCAGAAGAAGAAAACTAGATGCCTCTCTCTTCCCCTGAACAAAAGTCAATTCAAAATGGATCAAGGACCTAATTATAAAATCTAAAACTTTGAAACAACTAGATGAAAACACAGGGAAAATACTTCAATATGTAGGCACAGGCAATAGCTTCCTGAATAGGACTCCTATTAGCTCAGGAAATAATAGCAAGGATTGATAAATGGGATGGCATCAGATTTAAAAGTATTTGCACAGCAAATGAAACAATTAACAGATTGAAGAGGCAGCCTACAGAATGGTACAAAAATCTTTGTAAACAGCTCTTCTGACAGAGGATTAATATCCAGAATACATAAAGACCTCAAACTTACCACCAAAAGAACAAATAGCCCATTCAATAAATGGGCAAATGAACTAAACAGACAGTTCTCAAAAGAAGTACAAACAGCCAATAAATATATGATAAAATGTTCATCTTTAGCCATCAGAGAAACACAAAAAGACATTGAGATTCCAACTCATGCTCTCAGAAGGGCAATACTTGAGAATGCAAATAACAATAATGGCAAGACTGAACGAGAGAGACAGAGAGAGAGAGAGAGAGAGAGAGAGAGAGAGAGAGAGAGAGAGAGAGAGAGAAACTCCTTGCTATTGGTGGTAATATAAATTATTATAGCCACTATGGAAATCAGTATGGATGTTCCTTAAAAAAACTAAAAATAGAACTTCCATATGATACAGCTATACCACTACTTTGTATATATCCAAAAGAGTTTAAGTCAGCATACTTTAAAGGTAACTGCATGTTCATGTTTACTGCAGCACAATTCAAAATAGCCAAGTTATGGAATCAGTCTAGGTGCCTGTCAACAGATGAATGAATAAATAAAATATGTTACATATACACACTGGAGTATTATTTAGCCATAAAGAAAACGTATATTATGTCATTTGAAGGAAAATGAATGTATACCATCATGTTAAATGAAATGTCAGACTCAGACAAGTATCACCTGTTTTCTCTTATATGTGGACATTTGAAGAAGAAACAAAAAGGGACATTATGAATGTAGAAGGGTGATTATTAATATAGAGGAAGAGGATCAGCAGTAGCAAGAGGTGAAGTAATGGGAAATGAAATTGAGCAAATTATGTCATATGTATCTATGAATATGTCACAATGAAACCAAGTATGCTGTATAATTAATATGCACCAGTTTTTAAAATGTACATACAAGGACTTAACCCAAATCAAGGAAGTCTAGGAAAGATTTCCTTCTTTCTCTATTATAACTTGAAGGTGGAAAGTGTCTTATTTTGCCTTTGTATTCCCAGGGAGCATAAAAGATAGACAGTATCTTACTCCATTTGTGTTGCTATTATAAAATATCACAGAGAGACACATTTATGAATAATAGGAATTTAGCCAGGTGCAGTGGTACACACCTGTAATCCCAGGGGCTAGGGAGGCTGAGACAGAAGAATCATGAGTTCAAGGCCAGCCTCAGCAACTTAGGGAAGCTCTAAGCAGCTTAGTGAGACCCCATCTCTAAATAAAATATAAAAAATGTCTGGGGATGTGGCTCAGTAGTTAAGCATCCCTGGGTTCAATCCCTGCTACCAAAAAAGAAAAAAAAAGGAATTTATTATTTATTTCTCATACTTTTAGAGGCACCAGCATTTGGCATGTCAGAAGGGACGTCTTACAGTGTCCTCCCGTGACAGGAGGGCAAGCTGCATGAAAACTCTTTATAACAACCTCAACCTCCTTCATCAGAGGAGGAGACCTCATGATCTAATCATCTGTAAAAGGCCTGAATTTTGGAGGGGATGCATTCAAACCACTGCAGGAAGTGTATTTTTGTTGAGTGACTGAATGAAGGGTTGTAGACTTTGGAGGGCCTTGGCTGTTGAATAGAGGGTATGACTCTTATTTCAAATTAGATCCCACTTTGAGAAGGCTCTCCAAGGTGTGAGAAAGCCCATTTAAGTCATTCTTGGCCATCTCCAATTCCAGGATCACACCAGAATTTGGAAACTTAGCTGGATTCCAGAAAAGGAAAGATCAGATCTCTGCTGTCTACTCCTGTGGGAAGTTTATTGAGCCTACAATAGCCCTTTGAAGTCCTATGACAGTTTTAGGAAACATCAGCAGACAGGAATCCTTGCTCAGCCTGTGAATATGGTCCCATCTCCAGGGTGGACCCTAGAGCCCTTGCTTCTGAATCTTTCCTCCTTTGTGGGGAATTGCCATGGGGGACACACTATCTCTTTTCTGAATCTGATGTAAGGGTTCTTTCTCTTCTCTAGCCATCATCAAGGTACTGTGTGTTGAAGGAAGTGCTTTATAGGCACCCTCTACTTTTAATACAAAGTGAGACCCCATCTCTAAATAAAATATTTATTTAGAGATGTGCTTTATAGGCACCTTCCACTTCCACTCAGTTAATACAAACTTTATCCCCCCACCAGGAAGAAGAAATTCAAAAGGGTAGACGGCCTTAATAGAAAAAAGAGAGAGGAGGAAAAGAGGGAGAGGTGCAAGTGAGAATCCAGTACAGATTAATATCTCAAGTGTTTTCCTGCCACACCTGGATGAGAGATTTGGGGTTATTTTTATACACAATGATGATTTCAAATGGGGATTTTTTTTTTTTTAATTTAGAGGATATAAGGGTAGGAAGGGGAAAGCATTATTGGGAAACTAGTGAGATGTTAATGACCATAATCTAGGTGTGGTGAGAACACTCAGGGAATTAATGATGGTGCTGGACAGGGAAGCAGGGCAGACATCAGAGGCACTATAAAGGAGACCATAGTAACTAATGGGGTGTAAAGGTTGTGTGAACTTTTGCCTCTCAGTGAATAGAAGTTGACTTGGAGGGATGGGAAGGGGAAACGGAATGTGATGACACCAGTGTTTAGTAAGAAAGTCGTTCTACAGATATTCAGCTGGATGACAAAGTTGTGAGGTTGAACTTCTGAAAACATTAAGTGCTGGGGAGAACACACCGGGGTTTACTGGAGACAGGTGATGGTTGAAATGTGAAGATGAGTGACAGCTCTGCAGGAGACAAAGAAAGGAGAGGAAGGCAATGCTGACTCTTCGATTTGATGGTGCTAAGGTACTGGTAGCTAATGTACAGGAGGTGGTGTCACAGAGAAGATCATCTCTGCAGAGCATTATCACTGGGGAGTCTCAAGCTGCATCAGTGAAATCAAAAGTTTTAGAGGGGGCAGAAGGAATGAGAATGACCAACTTCCTAAAACTAAGTATGGAAATAGATATGAAAAAGCTATTGGAGGCAGCAAAATGAAAATAAACCCTTATCTCTCACCATGCACAAAACTCAACTCAAAGTGGATCAAGGACCTAGGAATGAGACCAGAGACCCTGCACCTAATAGAGGAAAAAGTAGGCCCAAATCTTCAATACGTTGAATTAGGCCCCGACTTCCTTAACAAGACTCCTAAAGCACAAGAAATAAAATAAAGAATTAATAAATGGGATGGGCTCAAACTAAAAAGCTTCTTCTCAGCAAAAGAAATAATCAGTGAGGTAAAGAGAAAGCCTACATTTGGGGAGCAAAGTTTTGCCACACACATGTCAAATAGAACACTAATCTCCAGGATATATAAAGAACTCAAAAAACCTAACCCCCCAAAAAACAAACAACCTAATTAATAAATGGGCTAAGGAGCTGAACAGACACTTCTCAGAAGAAGATATATATTTGATCAAAAATATGTGAAAAAATGTTCAACATCTCTAGTAACTAGGGAAATACAAATCAAAACTACTCTAAGATTTCATCTCATGCCAGTCAGAATGGCAGTTATCAAGAATACAAGCATCTAAGTGTTGGTGAGGATATGGGGGGAAAAGCACACTCTTACATTGCTGGTGGGACTGCAAATTGGTGCAACCAATCTGGAAAGCAGCATGGAGATCCCTTAGAAAACTTGGAATGGAACCGCTATTTGACTCAGCTATCCCATTCCTCAGTCTATACCAAAAGAACATACTATAGTAATGCAGCCACATCAATGTTTATAGCAGCTCAATTCACAATAGTTAAACTGAAGAAGCAAACTTGATGCCCTTCAACAGATAAATAGATAAAGAAACTGTGGTATAAATATGCAATGAAATATTACTCAGCATTAAAAGAGAATAAAATTATGGCATTTGTAGGTAAATAGATGTAGTTGGAGAATATCTTGCTAAGTGAAGTTAGCCAATCCCCCCAAAACCAAAGGCCTAATGTTTTCTCTGATAAGTGGATGCTGATCCATAATGGGGATGGGGGAGGCATGGGAAAAATGGAGGAACTTTAACTAGGAAAAGGGTAGGAAAAGTAGGGAGGGTGCATGGGGGCAGGAAAGATGGTGGAACGAGATGGACATCATTACCCTAGGTACATGTATGACTGCAAATATGGTATGATGCTACTTTGTGTACAACCATAGAAATGTAAAGTTGTGCTACAATTGTGTACAATGTATCAAAATGCATTCTGCTGTCATATATACCTAATTAAAATGAATTAATTAAAAATAAATAAAAACCCAAAGGTATTGTGTATATCTACAACTAAAAATATTTTTTAAAAAAAGCTATTGGAGTAGGGGCTGGAGCTCTAGCTGAGTGGAAGAGTGCTTGCCTAGCATATGTTAGGTGCTGGGTTGAAGATAAATAAATAAAATAAAATAAAGGTCCATTGACAACTAAAAAAAAAAAAAAAGCTATTGGAGTAGACTACCAGAATCTTTCTGAGAACATATTTGGTCTCCCTTTCCCCCACATATTAGGGATTTGAACCTAGGGGTGCTATACCACTGAGCTACATCCTTAGCCCCCACCCCACCCCATTTTTTAGACAGGATCTTACCAAGTTGTCCCGACTGCTCTTACACTTGGAAGCCTCCTGAATTTCTGAGATGATAGGTATATGCCACTTCTTGTTTCGCTTCCCAGCCTATATTTAGTCATTTGATGGGAAGAGAAATGAAAAAGTTCAGGGAAAAAAGAGAGCGAAGAAAAGGAAGCAGGGCTTGGGAGCTCATTTTATAAGAAATATGACAAATTTCTTATGAAATTTGAAAAGATGGTAATAAACCTGAGAATAACTAAAGGGTGTTGGAGAACAAAACAGAGTTGTTCTCTGTGACCATGTGATTTAAGAGAACATCTGGGCCGAAGTATCCCAGTGATGCTCTTATAGGAAATAGGCAGGATTTTATAACATTTTGCCATTTGCAGATAGTCATAGTGGAAGTTGTTCATGTAGATCATTTGGCCCAGGCTCAGTATGACTCAGCAAATAATAAAACATCTATTTTTGTGGTTTCGTGAAAGAGACATTCACCACCACAACACAGTAAGCAATGACAATGGATTCTTTATTTCTGAGAAATAAAGAGAAATAAAGCTGACCAGTCCTGCCTAGGGGCTGTCAGTTATGCTGCAGAGGATACAAGAACGAGAGAGAGAAGTTGGAAAAGAAATGTGTACTCCAGTCGCACACAGAGATGTAAAGGCTCAGATCTAGACTTATGCTCTTTTCAGAATTTGGATTAGAAATAAGCAGAGATGGAGTCTTGGAGAACAGCGCCTCTGGCATTCTGACTCACTATTTGAGTATTTCATTAGGAGGGGAAGTACATGTCCTTCAGCCACTCATCAGGAAATCACGACTGCCTGCTTATTCCACCAAATCTTGCAGAATTTAGCTGGAGAGAGTAAGAGTCTGGGGGTGGAAACTTGGATGCTATAACACATTCCAATCTTTTCTATTTCAAGTCACGAAATCACATATTTTTAGATGGATTGATAGACACACATACAGAGTGTATATAGATTATCTTTTCATAAACATTTACCTGTCAGTGTCTGTAACTTGGGGTGCCTTTAAGTAAAATCTCAACTGAATTAACCTAAAATAAAATGTTCTCAATATGAGTTCCCAAAAGAAGATGAACCCTAAAAAGGACAACTTAAATTCATTCCAGAGAAAATGAGGAATAAATGAGAATACCAGGTAGAGTGAGAGGGTTATTTTGATGAACTGATTTCTATATAATGTGAAGGAAGATTAGAGCTCATAGGGTTCTGTGTTTTAAAATAAATCACTGCATGGAAGCAGAGGAAATATAACTAGAAATTTTTATTCTCTTGTCTGGTTAACACTTTCCTCCCTTTATAGAATTCAGAATTTCAGAGGGAAAGCACAGTTTAAGCAATCCTTCACTCATTCAACAAAAAGGCAAGGAAGATCTCTCCTGAGCCCTGCACAAAGTTAGGCTATAGGTTAGGACGGAAACAAAAGCTCATTCTCACTTTCAAGGCGCTGAAGGGGCAGTAGGGTTAGGGGGAGAGAAGTAAATATATAATGGCACTGGTGCATTATAAGCTGAGATAAGCACTTTGAGACAGTAGAGACAGTGAAAAGTAATTGACAAAGGACTCCAGGTGGGGTGGGGTACAGATGCAGAAAGGCATCCCTGCAGAATGGACTATTTGAGTTTAGATCTAAAGAACAAGTTTGAGTAAAAGCTGACCAAGAAAGGGTGAGGGGAGGGCGGAGCATGCCAGACCAGAGAGGAGCGGGCAAAGGTGGACCCCACCCCAACTCCCAACCCTATAGGGGCCAAGCTCCTTGTTAAAGATTTGGTCTTTATTCCAAGCACAGTGGGAAGCTATTCAGAGGTTTTAAGCAGGTTGGTGACATGATCAGATTTGTGTTTTGAAAAGAGCACTCTGGCTGCCTGTGGAAAACAAATTGGAAAGACATTGTCTAAAAGCCAATTGTTTCACTAAATAAATGTGAAGGGTTGCAGCTGTCAAAATCACTATCCTGTGGTCACCTGACCCCACTAATATTTTTCTGCACCCCAAGGACATTTGGAGACTATTTTAGGTGGAGGAGTAAGAATTTCTAGGGGCTGAGGTTGTGGCTCCGTAGTAGAGTGCTTGCCTTGCACATGTGAGGCAATGGGTTCAATCCTCAGCACCACATAAAATAAATAAATAAGTAAAACAAAGGTACTGTGTCCATATTGAACTAAAAAAAGTTAAAAATTAAAAAAAATTAAAGATATTTTCTTGATTCCAGATTATTATATGTCAACATTTGAGCTAGAGACACAATGTCTTTCTGTCTGCTCAAAATTTTGATTGGCACAACTAGTCACTATTCTTGTGTGTGACAGTACAAACAAGGCCTAATGAACTTCTGCATTTCAAAGTTTGGTACAAAAATATAAGACTCTTCTCCTCCTTCCTCTATGCTCTGCTATGCACTCAATATCTTTTAATTTCCCTGTCTTCACTTTTTTCTCCCCTGTTTCTGGCTTCCCTGGTTTCCCATCACACCTACAGCCCCTGGTCAGTTATTTCAATGGTTCTCTTGCTGTAGTCTGCAGTTGGAGAAGACAGGGAGAGGAACTTGCAAGACCAAGGACACCTGGCAGGATCTAGTCATCTCACTAGCTTGTAATTCTATCTTAGGAAAGGCTGATGGTGGATCAAGGAGGGAGATCAGTGGTTAGAGTGTCTGCCTAGCATGCATGAGGTCCTGGGTTCAATTTTAGCACTGCAAAACAGAAAAAAACAAAAAGAAATCAAGTCCAAAATTGTGAGTGTCCTATTTTCCTCAATAGAACTCTGAGTCTCCCTAGGGAGACTTTTAATATAGAACAAGTAGTTAGGGAGCCCAACAAGGGCTGAGTGGCAGTATATTACCTAAAGTACAGGGAGAGATGCTCTGACAGGAAACCAGGCAGGTTATAATGACACCAGCCCAGGGAACCCACCATCCACCTACCTCTAGGCTACAGAATGCTTCTGTAGATATTGAAGTGTTTGCAGAAAGCATCTGAAACCTACTATGTTTTAAACTTTCTTCAACCTTTCAGGCAAGTGGCCATCACTGGGTGTCATGCTTTAATTCTTATGTCTTCTTATAGTGAGCTCAAGCAGACTCCTCAATTAACTTAAGCTAATTGTGGGGTCTGCAGCCACAGACAAGGCTAATCCTTTGTTGACAAGAAGGCCCTTTAATACTTTCAGTGTGTTTTATGGCTCCTAAATCTTCTCCAGGCTGCAGATCCTTACTTCTTTGTGTGGGTGCTTCTCTGCTGAGGTTCTAAGTGCCTGTTATCTTGACTGTATTTCTCTGGACCTGCCAAGAGTTTGAAAAATATCAGTCCTAAGATATGTGATTGGCTTATTAAACAGGCTGGGCTCAGTCAACTTTATTTCTTTTATTTGTTATTTTCAAAGTAGGTCTTTTTACACCTGTGTACAAAATTTGAAACAGATTCCTAACTTTTTTTTTTGTAGTTGTAGATGGACAGAATGCCTTTATTTTATTTGTGTGTTTTTATGTGGTGCTGAGGATCGAACGCGGTGCCTCACATGTGCGAGGCAAGCACTCTGCCACTGAATTACAGCCCCCAGATTTCTAACTTTTTAATGGGGGAAATAGGAATGATTCCTTGGGGCTTTACCAGTCTGATAACTTTGTAACTCCAGTCCAGTCCACCCTAATTTGCTCAAAATTCTGAATACATGTTCAGTTTAGGGCTATTTCCTCCTCCTCCCTGGAACTGACCTGATCTTAGAAACCTAAGTCAGGTGCAAAGTTTGGTTTTGTTAGTCATTTCATACCTCTTGCTCTTTTTTCTCACTAACTACTATTTACAGTCATTTTGGGGTTAGACTGAGGGAGAAGTGATGAGGGAGAAAAGGTTGAAAGATCTATTGATACCTTCTAAATATATGGTATGCAAAGCAAAATCAATTCTTTTTTTTTTTAAGGGGGGGCGGTAATCGGGGATTGAGCCCAGAGGTGCTTAACCACTGAGCCACATCCTCAGCTCTATTTTGTATTTTCTTTAAAGACAGGGTCTCATTGAGTTGATTAGTGCCTTGCTTTTGCTGAGGATGGCTTTGAACCCACAATCTTCCTGCCTCAGCCTCTCAAGCTGCTGGGATTACAGATGGGCACCACCATGCCAGGCTCTAAAGCAAATTGTGTCTTATGTCGCACTGTTGCATATTCCTCTGAGATAGCCTCCTAGTGACATTTGAACCAGTTAGTATAGCTCACAGATGACAAAATTATTGTAATCCAAAAAGTTATTAAAAATACATATCATTGGACACCACCTCAGTCCTAAGGAATCAGTTTTTAACAAACTCTGAATACTTCTAATGCTGGCTAAGTTTGAGAAACACTGATCCAAACAATGGTTCTTCCTCTGGCTGGCCACTTAGGACTCTTGGTAAGACCTGGGTTTCTGGGTATAAGTTACCTCCCTGCATGTTTTCTCTACAGCCAACAGAAACACAGTCCCTTCCCAATATTATCCTTTCCATATAGCTGTATGCCTACAATTCCCTACACTCCAGCTGTCTATGTTGGACTTATAGGGAAAGACAGATACAAAGGTCTTTATGCCCCAAACTCTAGGAGATCCAGGCCATACTCTTGAGGAGTTCTCATGAAGCCTCTCTCTTGGCTAGGGGGATGGAGTATGCTATTCTCTTTAACCTCCCCCTGAGGTTGGTGATGGGCTCATGCTAGTAAAACTGGATTTGCCATTCAAGAATACATGCTACAAGAGTGATCTAGCAGTCCCGACTGGAATATAGGTGGACTTGTATTATTCATAGCTTTGGGGCCTGCAGGCAAACTCTTAAGATAGCAAAAAAGTCATTCCTTCTTGGATATGCCAACCAAAACTCAACCCAATAAGATGGCTGCGCTTTGTTCTACACACTGCCTCCAGTAATGCCATCCAAGTTCACTTTGACCACCTCACATCCTTGATATGTAAGGAACATACTGTTGATTCCCTTAAATCATTTTCAGTTATGCTCCTGTTAAGTTATCTCAAATTTATTCTTAACTGGGTCCTGGTGCCCACTTGAAAATATATTTGGGTACTCTTTTCTATTTACCACAGTTATGTGCCACATTGACTTCTTGTATTCATACACTGCTGAGTTCATGGAAGTTTTCTGACATTGATTTGCCAAATATCCAGGCTCTCTGTCTTACTATGCTGCATACTTCCAGGTGAAAAAAAAATCATGGTTCTCAATAGTTCTAACAGTTTTCTCCCTTATTGATCAGAATTAAGAAGAGTTTACTATTTCTCTGGCCCATTCCTCTACTTCTGAGATGAAATTATCATCAAGGAAATGAAGACTATCAGGTGTTCTGTTGTCCTTGCATCAAATATCCTGCAGAGGCTCATTACACATCTGTGCTCTTTGCCCTCCCTTGGACACTCACTGCCGCTTTGGTAATTGATTTCTTTTTCTTTTTTCTTTTTTATATTTATTTATTTATTTATTTTTAGTTTTCAGCGGACACAACATCTTTGTCTGTATGTGGTGCTGAGGATCGAACCCTGGCCGCACGCATGCCAGGCAAGCGCGCTACTGCTTGCCAGGGTAATTGATTTCTTAACCCTCGTGTTTCTCCATGGAGCTTATGCTAAATTGAGGTAGTCTTTGTTCCCTTTGCTCCCCACAGATGACTCCACATCCTTTTGATTAAAAGAATTAATGGTGGACAATGAGATCCTTCCACTTCCTCCTCTCTACCTCAAAATGTGTCCCTAAAGTTACTCTTTTACTCTCCCATATTTCAGAGGAAGACACCCTCCCATGCTTGCCAGGACCGTGCCTCCATCCTTGTCATTTTTCCTCACACCCTTTGGGACCCCCATTTCTTTTGTCTCTTTACTCCATCACTCCCTATCAGTACCATGACATAAACAACAACAGCATGTTTAAGTCTCATATGCCAAAACCAGCCAACAACAACGACCACAAAAATCCCTTGGCCCTCAAATTGCCATCGTGTCCCTTTCCTTGTTTTCACTTCTGGTGGCCCATCTCTGCTCACTTTCTTCCATTCTCCTAATGACTTTCCGTTGGAAGTGGATCAATGATCTTCTAATCTTATTTTTCATCCCTTTGGAACCCTGGCCTTTTCATGTTTAGCTGTATATTCCTGACTCGCACAGAGACACCATATAAGTCCTCAATATATATCAATCCCAAGGATTGTAATTGCTTCAGCTTTGAACCCAATGTCCTTTGTCACCGTACACTCCATTGTCATAATTACCTATCTCAAGAAAATTCAAGGCTGAGGTTGTTCTAGCTCAGTGGTAAAGCACTTGCCTGGCATGTGTGAGGCACCGGGTTTGATCCTCAGCACCACATAAAAATAAATACAATAAAGGTATTATGTCTATCTCCAACTAAAAAAGTTTAAAAAAGAAAATTCAACTTTTACTTAAATGTCTTAAGTAATGTAGCCCTAATATTCACTTCCAGCCTCAATCCTGATATTTTGGGCACATCAGCCAAGATGAATGATACAAAAATCGATCCATTTCCTCTGAGATATTTTCATTTCTTCAAGCTTTTGATTATGCTGTTTTTCCATTTAGAATTTCTCTTCCTTCCAGCTTCTTTATGTTGTTCTACTTATTCTTTAAGATCCATCATAAGTGACATCTCTTCTTTAAAGCCCTGCCTGATTCTTTTAAATGATTGTGATTTCTCTTTCCTCTGAATTCTGATAGCCTACTGGCATTTTTAATATTATACATTCAAATATACAAATGTGAACAATTGTAAAATTTAGAGAGCATAACATCTTTCCAAAACAACTATATCTTTCCAACACAAGAAAAAAAAAACAATACGAACTACTCTACCTTGCATCTTGCATTACTTTAGACAAAACAACATCTGAGAACTAGGAAAGCCATAATTTTCTTTAATGTTTTGCCTGTAATTTGTAAAACAACAGAAAATATTCCTGTAGACGTGTTTAAAATTTTTCCCAGATGCCATAATTTCAATACTGTATGGTGATGTCTTCATGATGCCTGCGGAACATCCAGATGCTGAAAGAGTCTGGAGGATGGGGACCACAGTGATTATTTTGGAAATAGGACATTTGTGGAAGTAATTTATATATGAAGAAGGAGGAGGAGGAGGCAACAGGAGGAGGAGGGCTAGAAGAAAGAGATAAGAGATGAAGGACCTGGAGCTAGAATCACTGGACATAGAAAAGGCAGGGACAGGAAATGTTAGCAATTGGTTTCTGAGTATCTTAAAATATATATATATATATATATATATATATATATATATATATATATATATATATATATATATAATGAGTGACAGTGAACAGCTGTTTTATGTTTCTACTTAGAGGAAGACAGATGCTTTTTGGGCTATTCCAAGAGAGATTCCAAAGAGACATTAGGACAAGTCTGCAGACTCCAAAGTTGGTGCAATTGTAGACTATGACAACATGTTGACAGCAAAAAGGGCAGAGGGACATCTTTTACACAGAGCCCAGGGTTACATCCTGTCTGGAATAAAGGGTGCCAGAAGAAAAATGTGCTGGAATTCAGGCTCCCTCAAGGTTTTTATCTGTTCCAATGAGTTCATACGTGTGGGAAAAGAAGTGATTCTATTATATCACATACAGAGGATGCTCTTTCAGAAAACAGAAGTCAGGAATGTAATCTATACCCAGAGAAGGAAGGAATATTCCAAAATACGGCATTGTGGACAGATAGATGCACAGATTTTGAAACTGGATATTCTGTTGTTTCTCCAGGACCTCCACTTCTAGTTTTGCAATCCTGGATAGGTCACTGAACTTCTCTAAGAATCAGTTTTCTCATCTGCCTAGTGGGGATCATACTTGTGCCTTCTTCATACAGATTTTGTGAAGAGTCGCTTAGATAATGCTCAGTAAATACCAACTTCTATTATTTTATCAGACATGAAACACCTTCTAGGCACTATATTAGGCATTTTCCAAATCATTATCTTCACAGAGCAATCATCTGAGCCCTATATAAAATAGGATGATATGATGACTTTTCACCAGAGTTATGTTCTTTAATTAAAAATGAAAGCCCTAGGTATCAAAGACCAGCCTGCTGAGTTCCCTTACCTTTCCCAACCACGAGACATTTCCCTGATGTCTGCAGCACATCTTTGACGTCTGGGACAGAAGACCAATTTGCCTCCACCCCCACGTGGCTCCACCTGTCACCATTATTATGTGATCTTTATAAAATTAAACTGAGAATGTACTAACTTTTTTGATTAGGCTTTCAACCAAAGCCATAAGGCTCACAAATATGATGTCCGTTTGATGAAACAAATAACTATCAGAAAGAAAATTCTGCATTTAATTTCAAACAAAGAATCTTCAAAATAATATTTATATCATCTAATGCATTCACAATTTGAGCTGTAATCTGTTTCTTACCATCTGATGAACTTGTAAAATAGAGTTGTTGTTGTTGTTGTTGTTGTTTTGTATCCAGTGGTTAGGACATAAAGTATATTTTCCTCTGGGTCATTACTTCTTTTTTCCTCTACCATTTACCTTCAGAAAAAGTCATTTTCTCAAGGATCCCAGGGTGTGAATCCTTTAACTCTTCTGTCTATATCATGTAAAGAGATCATCATTCTGATCTTTGCAGCAGTTATTGTGTATCAATATAGACACTTGGTAAGTTTTGAATTCTCCATTTTAGAATCAGAAAGCACAGAACCTATGCAGTTGTATTAGATTGTGTGTGTGTGTGTGTGTGTGTATCCTTTTTAAAGCAAAGTTTGTATTCCCAGGAGCAAGGATAATGAGGCATATGCTTCATTCCTAGCAAAACAGAGTTCAGTACAAAGTGTTATATATAGCTTAATGTAAAATGTATTAATAACGTTCTCTATGCTAATAGTGAAATCTGAAAATCCAAAATGTAGGGGTGAATTTATATGGCTGAGTCAGAAAGAGTCATCATAATTGGAATTTCAGCAACATGTTTGGATGATAGAAATCGGTGGGGCATGACAATCTCTACTTTGAGTTATACATAAAGATAGCTTAGGACTTGAATGAGACATGCATGATGTATGAAGAAATCCTTAGACACTATGAAAATAGTTTACCGCTGTGAGAAGAAAAGAAGAAGGTTAAATTACTTTGGCTATAAAACCACATGTAATGCAAAAACCAACTGAGCCAACTTTGTTTTCCAGATGTCTTCAGAACTGCATAATTGCAGAATTTTGAAGGGTATATGAAGATGATTTCAGGGTATGTCTGATACTTTGCAACAGAAACAGCAAAAATAATGATAGAAGTTTTAAGTGATCCCAGAATGGATGAAGGAAATACTATTGCATTAAGTTCAGTAAAGCATTATTTTACAGAAGATGTTTAAAATATCGCCCTTTAAGGAGACTGGAGATTGGGCCTCAGCAACACTGCTTTCTCTCTGTTGGACCTTGGGAAAGTTCTTTATCTCACAAGCTTAACTTCCTCAACTGTAAAATGAGGATAAAAAAAAATGACTGACCTTGTAAGGCTGATACAAAGGTTTAAAATATGGTATGAATAAAGTCCTTAGCAAATGGTCTAGGGAACAGAGTAACTGCTCAATAAATGTCAGCTATGATATTGAGCATGATAAAGGTACAGGAGATAAAGAGGAGGAGGAAGAGAAAGGGAATGAAGAAGAGGTCAGGTAGACTCTACGTCCATATTTTTTGTTGAAGGTAACACCTTAGAAGAAACAATTGTCTGGCGATGAAATGAGAAAATCCTCTTCCTCCTTGGAGAAAAAAATAGAGTGAAGCATATTTAGCTGCATTAGTTTGTCTGTCTTTGTAGAAAATTATTCATTGGAAATTAATAAGGACTTGTATACTTTTGTCAAGTAGAAAGGATTTTTTAACCTAAAATTTGAAACAAACTTTAAGTGTGCTATTTTTAAAACTGTCTTTGACTAAAACCTTATATGGTCAAGAGATTGTTAAGGAGAGCAATTTCTTCACTCTCCCTATTTTACAGGTGCAGTGAGAAATGTGACATATTAGAAATTAAGGCTACGTGAGTAAGATTTTTGTTTAAATTAATAAGCCAATTCTAAAATTCATACAAACATGCAAAAAAAGAAAAAAGAAAAATAAAGTCCAAGGACTCACACTACCTGATTTTAGTATTCTGCAAAGCTGTAGTAATCAAGACAGTGTGGTAGCAGCATAAAGATTAGCAGACAGATCAATGGAACAGAAGAGAGCATGATAACAGACCGTTTGATTTTTGACAAAGGTGCTGAAGCAGTCCAATAGGAAAAGGAGTTCTCATGAAATACAAGAAATAAAAGGAAATAAATATCAATGAATTGGATATCCACATAGAAAAAAGAGAAACTTGACCCCTACCTTACATCATATATATAAATTAATTCCAGATGGATAATGAACTTAAATGTAAAAGCTAAAACCATACACTTTTAGAAGAAAACACAGGAGACTATCTTTTTTTGATTTAAGGATAGGCTCAGGGTTTTGTTTTAGGTAAGACAAAAAAAATACTAACCATTAAAGAAAAAAACTGATAAATTAGACCACAAGAAATGAAAAGCTTCTTCCAACAAAAAATAATTGCTGACAAGATAAGCAAACAGCAAACTGGAAGAAACTATTTGCAAAACATCTACTTGATGAAAAACCAGTATCCATGATATAAAGAGCTTCTACAACTCAATAAAAATGGGGCAAAAGATTTGAATAGACACTTTACCATGAAGATATATGAATGGCCAATAGCTACATGAAATGATTAACATCATTAGTTATCCAGGAAATGCAAATGAAAACTACAATGAAATACCATCATATATCCACCGATGGTCTAAAATTTAAAATATGAACAATTACAAAAATTGGCAAGGATGTGAAGTAATCAATTAGAATTCTTCAACATTAAAAAATAGTACAATACAGAGTAGGCACAACCTACTGTGACCCAGAAATTCTACTTATAGGTATGTTCCCTGGAGAAACTAGAACATGTGTCCACAAAAGTTTGTACAAATAGGGCTGGGGATATAGCACAGTGGTAGAGCACTCGCCTGGCATGCATAGGTCCCTGGGTTTGAACCTCAGTACCACAAAAAATATAAAGCTTGTACTTTATAGCAACTATATTCACAATAGCTAAAAACCAGAAAGAATCCATCAATAGGATAGTATCAAAATAAAATCTGTTCTATGCAAATAATGGAATACTACTCAGTAATAAAAAGAAAAATACACTACTAATTACATACAATAACATGGGTGAATCTGCGAAACATAATGCTGAGTGAAAGACCCATTACACAAAGACTCCACCGATAAAAGTTCTAAAACAGGCAAAACTACTCTCTGGTAGAAATATCTAAATAAAAGGTAGCTGAAAGGGGCAACTATCGACTGAAAAGGGTCATAAGGGAACTTTTGGGTACTGATAACCATATAGGTGTTTGAGTTACACAAGTATGTGTGTGTGTGTATGTGTGTGTGTGTATAATGTATTTGTCAAAACTAACCCGATGTTTTCTTAAAATTTTATTATATGTAAATTTTATCTTAAATTTAAAAAGTGTAAAAAAGTGTTTACTACTTAATGAAAGGCATGCTGAAAAGTTTGGGGAGAAATGGACTGATTATTTGAAACTGACTTCAAACAAAAAAAATAAGAGAAATTGATAGAGGTCTAGAGGGATGAGTAGATGGATTGTGATGTGATCAAGTAGTTATAATAAAATGTTAATTGTATGATGTAAGTAGAAGGTTATAAGTGTTTGCTGTAAAATTCTCCCAACTTTCTCTGTGTTTGAACATTTTTTATGATAAAATTCGGGAAAAAGAAATTGAGTCTGACCGAATAGCCAAGCACCAGATAAATAAATTAGATCTTTCTCTTCAAGGGTATAGAATGGGAAGCTATGAAAGTTTTAGGCAGGATCTTGCCTCCATCAGCTAAACTTCTTAGAAAGATCTCTTTTCCTGAAGTACGCAGGGTGAGTTGTAAGCTAGTTGGTAGGAACTAGCTCCAGGCTAGGAGATCAGTTGTCCACAGGGGAGAGTAAACAGTAGGGTGTACAGAATTACAGTAGGAGATGGAGGGATGTCCTGAGAGGGGGTGAGGAAGGAGTCCAGCATGCCTCCCATGTTCTCAGTAGTGTTGGCTCTAAAAGGAAATAGAGGAGATGAAGCAAATAAGAGACTGGCAGACCAGGATGGAGGGTGAGAAAAGATGTTTCATTCCTTAGTAGACATACTGAATCTAAGATTTATTATGGTTCCTTGAAGTGAAGGATTTCAGGTGGCATTGGCAATGTGGGTCTAGAATTCACAGGAGAGCGATAGGTTGAAGTTAGGGATTTTAGAAGTGTAAGCTGGAAGACGAGGGTCGAAGCCATGGTAGTGGGTGAGATCATTCAAGAGAGACATGAGATTTCCTGAGGCAACCAACGCTTTAGCGGTTGATGAAGAAGAGGAACAAGAAAAAGAGGCCAAGAAATAATTAGGACAATGTTTGTAGTTCTCAAAAGCAGAAAGGAAAACATTCATCTATAAGAGGATGCGAGTAAATTTGTCAGGGCTATTGGGGTGGGAGGGGAGTCGAGACAGTTGTCACAAACATGACCCTTGAACAGGACTTTGAAGGGTGAATTTTCCAAACAACAAAGATTAAACAGAAAAATCAGAAGGGAAAATATGAAAGGCCAGTGTTCAGGGAACTTCAGGCTATGCCTTTTGGACTCTGGATGGGGAACTACTGTGTGGCATTTTTACCAAATATGAGACTGCTGGAGTGTAGTTAGGAGTTAGGGAAAGGGTAGCTCCTGCAATTCTCCTAACACTACCTCAGTGTGCATTAGAATCAGATGGCTTGTTAAACCACAGATTTCTAGATCCACCCCCAGATACAGTTGGTGGATAGATGAGAGATCTAACAGGATAAGTCTGGATTAAGCCTGATAACTTGAATTTCTAATAAGATCTTAGTGCTGCTGCTACTGCTGCTGGTGTGAGAACCACATTTTGAGCACCGCCGAGGAAGGAGGGGAAAGGGGTTCCCTCCAGTGCCCAGAACTGGCATCTCAGAGCAGACCTTCCTTGCCAGAAAACACTAGTTCTACTGTGGATAAGGCACAGTTCCTACCATGTAGTCTCTCTATTCTTCTGACATTCCTTTTTTTTTTTTTTTTTAAGAGAGAGAGAGAGAGAATTTTTTTAATATTTATTTTTTGTTTTTGGTGGACACAACATCTTTGTATGTGGTGCTCAGGATCGAATCTGGGCCTCACGCATGCCAGGGGAGTGCGCTGCTGCTTGAGCCACATCCCCAGCCCTCTTCTGACATTCTTGGTAGACCCATCCTCCTCCTCCTCCTCCTCCTCCTCCTCCTCCTCCTCCTCCTCCTCCTTCTCCTCCTCTTCCTCCTCCTCCTCCTTCTTCTTCTCCTCCTCCTTCTTCTTCTTTTTAATTTGTTCTAATAAGTGATACATGACAGTAGATTGCATTTGGACACATTGTACACAAATGGAGCACAACTTCTCCTTCCTCTGGCTGAACATGGTGCAGAGTCACACCAGTAGTGTAATCATACATGTATATAGGGTAATGTTGTCCGTCTCATTCCACCATCCTTCCCATCTCCCCACCCAGTCCCCTCTCTTCATTCCTCTCAGCACAATCCAAAGTTCTTTCATTCTTCCCTACCCACCTCCATTATGGATTAGAATCCACTTATCAGAGAAAATATTTGGCCTTTGGGTTTTTTGGGATTGGCTTATTTCACTTAGCATGATATTCTCCAGTTCCATCCATTTACCTGCAAGTTCCATAATTTCATTCTGCATTAAGGCTGAGTGATATTCCATTGTGTATATGTACCACATTTTCTTTATCCATTCATCTGTTGAAAGGCATGTAGGTTGGTTCTGTGGTTTAGCTATTATGAATTAAGCTGTTATAAACATTAATGTGGCTGCTTCACTGTAGTTTGCTGATTTTAAGTCCTTTGGATAACTGGGTCAAATGGTGGTTCCATTCCAAGTTTTCTAAGAAATCTCCATACTGCTTTCCTTAGTGGTTGCACCAATTTGCCATCTCACCAGCAATGTATGAGTGTGCCTTTCCCCCCACATCTTAGCCAACACTTATTGTTGCTTGTATTCTTGATAATTGCTATTCTGATTGGAGTGAGATGAAATCTTAGAGTAGTTTTGATTTACATTTATCTAGTCAATAGAGATGAGGAACATTTTTTTTATATGTTTGTTGATTGATTTCTTCTGTGAAATGTCTGTTAGGTTCTTTAGCCCATTTATTGATTAGGTTATTTATTTATTTTTTTTGGTGTTAAGTTTTTTGAGTTCTTTATGTATCCTGGAGATTAGTGTTCTATCTGAGGTGTGGGTGATAAAGATTTTCTCCTATTCTGTAGGCTCTCTCTTTGCACTATTGATTGTTTTCTTTGCTGAGAAGCTTTTTAGTTTGAATCCATAGCATTTACTTATTCTTGATTTTACTTCTTGTACTTTAAGGGTCTTGTTAATGAAGTTCGTTCCAAAGCCCAACATGGTGGAGATTTGGTCTTCCTTTTTCTTCTATTAGGCACAGAGACCCATCCTTCTTAATTAAACTTCACTTTACTGTAATTTTGCAAAATTTCAGGGCTAAGTTCTCTTCAGCAAAACAGGCTCATCCTCATGCTGAGTCCCAAGGCTCCTCTGTTCACACACTGTGGTAACACATATAATAGAAAATAAGTACTGTGCAGTTTCTAACTATTTTTGGCTTGCCACACAGGGATTCGTGGCTGTATGAGACTATTGGATTGAGGAAATCTAATACAATATTTTTTGGTTATGGTTGTGCACACCTCTAATCCCAGTGGCTCAGGAGGCTAAGGCATGAGGATTACAGGCTCAAAGCCAACCTTAGCAACTTAGGGAGGCCCTAAGCAACTTATCGACACCCTGTCTCAATATAAAAAACAAAAAGGACTGGGGAAGTGGCTCAGTGGTTAAACACTCCTAGGTTCAATCCCTGGTGCAAAAAAAAAAAAAAAAATCCTTATATCAACTCATCATTTTAGTTTAGTGATAAACCAGCAGTTATGATCAATATTAATGATCAATAAAATAAACAAGCAAAAGGAGATGATGATATATCAACCTTTCCACAGGCATTCTGTCTAGTTGTAACACTAGTGACATGATGACCTCTCCTAGAAAACTGTCAAGTTTTGTTTATTTCTAACTCATCTCTTTCACAGGTCTGAAACATATTAAAACATAATCTAATTAATCTATTATCAAAATTAATCATGAATTGAAGTATTGCTTTTTTCTGAATTTTAGAGTTTTTTTGGCAGTCCAATTTAGGATGATTGCTATGTTTGAGAAGGAGCTGCTTTTTAATTTTTCTATCTTTTACATCTTGAGATTATAGGAGTTTGGGGGGTGTCTTTTATTCATAGGAATAGAAAAACCGACATGTCTGCAGGTTGAGTGAGAACCCAGTGCCTCAACTCCCTTGGGATGGGTGCAGGAGTGGAGCTGGGCTGTCCCTCTGCCCAGAAGAGGAACATTGAAAGGAGGAGTGAGGACCAGAGGAAGAAACTGGTCTGCAACCAGTTTTTCATGTGGGGCCCCATGAGAAAGGGGGAGGGTAAGGGGATTACTGAAGCCAGGGGCGGTGACACATGTTTGTAATCCCAGTGGCTCAGGAGACTGAGGCAGGAGGATTGCAAGTTCAAGGCCAGCCTGAGCAACTTAATGAAGCCCTAAGACATGTAGAGAAATCCTGCCCCAAAATAAAAAGGGCTGGGGTGTGGCTCAGTGGTGAAGTGTCCCTGGGTTCAATCCTCAGTACAAATAAAAGAAGAAGAAGTTTACTGAGTTTGTTGATGACAGGTGGTATTCCAGAGAGATATTTATGCCAGGTAAGAAAGTTAGCACTGGGAGAATTATACGTAATGATAGAGACAAGGCCAAACTGAAATATACTTGCAAGATACTTCAGAGTTTTAGAAGGCATTCAACTTAAACTGAGCCAACAGAGAAACTAAGTGATCCAATTCCAGGATATTTAAAGAGGCACAGGCACTAAAATACAAGGCTCATGTAGTCCATTCCGTTCCTCTGTCAAAAGAGGTTCAGTTTATGATAAAGGGTGTGTGGGAGGGACCTGTGGAGGTCATTCAGAGAATCAATGACACTGAACCATAAGAAGAGACAACTTGGGGATGTTATATTCTCTTTTCACATTTAGAGGTTTTTCATGTGAAAGGGAGTTACATTTGTGTGGACATCAAGTATAATCCACAAGTGGATGTTACAGGAAACAGAATTTAGAGCAAGAAATACAAGAAGGAATTTTCTAGAAAGTAGAACAATACAAGGGCTAATAGCACAGGGTTTAGAACAGGTGGATTGAAGTCATCAAGAATAAAACAATAATAAATGTTGGGAGGATGTAAAGAAAAAGGAACACTTTTACACTCTCAGTGGGATTGTTAATTATAACAAACACTATGGAAATCGGTATGGAGATTCCTCAAAAGACTAAGCATGGAACCACCATATGACTCAGATATACCACTCCTCAGCATTGATCGTAAAGAATTAAGGTCATCATGCTATAGCAATACATGCACACCTATGTTTATAGCAACACAATTCACAAGAGCCGAACTACGGAACCACCCTTGAAGACTATCAGTGGATGAATGGTTAAAGAAAATGTGGTACATATACACAATTGAGTTCTTTTCAGCCAAAAAGAAAAATTATGTCATTTGCAAGAAAATGAATGGAACTTGAGACCATTATGTTATGTAAAATTAGCCAAACTCAAAAGGTCAAGTGTCATATGTTTTCTCTTATATGTGGAAGCTGGAGAGGAAAAAGGAAAAGAAAGGTGGAGGTGTGGCCAGGGAAAGGGAGCAGGGGATGAAAGGTGGGGAGGGAGAGGGGAAGCGCTGGGCAGCGAGATTGGTCAAATTGCTACATTTTGTGCATGTATGAATATGTAACAATAAACCCCACCACTATGTACACTAATAAAAAAATGTGGAAAGGAAAAAAGAAAAGACTTCTTGAGTTTCAATCCCAGTCCTATTGTGACCTTTAAAAAGTTTATTTACCTTCTTGGTGCTTCAGTGTTCTAATTAGCAAAATATATCTTCTAGTACAAATGTCCAGTCATTATATTTTAAGACACCCAACATCATTAGCCATCAGGGAAATACAAATCAAAACTACATTGAGATTCCAAAATTCACCCCAGTCAGATTGGCTATTATCAAGAAAATTTAAAAAAAAAATGCTGGTGAGATTGTGGAGAAAGAAGAACCCTTATACATCATTGGTGGGAATGTAAGCTAATACAGCCACAGTATGGAGGTTTCTCAAAAAACTAAGGATATAACTACCATAGGATTCAGTGATTCCACTCCTGGGTATATACCTGAAGGAATCAAAAGCAGCATTCAGTAGAGATGCCTGCATACCCATGTTTACTGTGGTACTATTCACAATACCCTGGATGGATGTTATATAATCAGTCTGGATAGCTGTTATATAATCAACCATTGATAGATGAATGGATAAAGAAAATGTATATATGCACAATGGAGTATTAATCAGCCTTAAAAAGTGAAATCCTGTCATTCACAGGAAAATGGAGATTATCATGTTAAGTGAAACAAATCAGACTCAGAAAGATAAGTATTGCATGTTTTGTCTCAGGTGGAATCTGGTGGGGGTGGAGAGATGATATGGAATAGAGAGGGGAAGTAGCCAAGGAGAAGGGGTGAGAGGGGATAATAAAGTAATAGGGAGGGAGAATAAAATCAAAGTACACTATAAGCATGTATGAAAATGTCACAGTAAACCCATATTATGCACAAATGCATTACTAATTATAATTTTAAAAGAAGAAAAAAATGGTATCTTCTAAGAGATTAGAATGACTTATTTTTTTCTTTTCTGGGGGGGGTTCTGGGGACTAAATTTGGGGGTACCTGGCCACTAAATCATATCCCCAACCTATTTTGTATTTTATTTAGAGACAGGGTCTCACTGAGTTGCTTTGTGCCTCACTTTTGCTGAGGCTGGCTTTGAACTTGTGATCCTCCTGCCTCAGACTCCTGAGCTGCTGGGATTACAGGCATGTGCCACCACACCTGGCTTAGTTGACTTAATTTAAAAATGACTAGAACTAAGCATGAGGTGTCTGGCACACCCTAACCACAAAATTACCTATGATCTTAGTTGTTGTTGCTATTGTTATTGATATTGCAGATGGTAGAAGGACAGCCTTGAAGGATAACTTGCACCCACCAAGGAATGGTCCTAGCAGGGATTCTCAGACAACAAGCAGGAAGTCATGATATGACAGAAAGTAGTGGTAGGAGGGTGATAGCCCAAGACTGATGCATTCCAGCTGCTAGGTTGCCTCCTATTCATGGGCTGGAGAAGCAGCACAGGTGGACACTGGATCTCAGAACAACCATAAAAATATATTCTTTACCACCCTTATTTTCACTTGCAACAGCCTCACAACCACTCTTCCTAAATGAAAATGTTTTTGTTTTAGCACAAACACTAAAACTCACTCCCAAAAATATTTCTGAAATTTTAATGTTTTAAAAAATGTCCATAGATGATACATATATATCACGCACTAGTAAAAGCCTTGAAAAAAAGTAAGCATTTTGAAACATGGTAAGGACCAGGAAGGGACACACATTCATTCATTATGCAGTACTTATTAGGTGCTTCATGTATGTCAAGTACCGTGCTAGATACTGAGGATATTTAGATTGATATTAATAAGTGGCTGTCCCTGCCTTCAAGGATTGTACAATGTAGCACATTGGTTGGACACATAAAGTACAAAAGATTAACAAGTAGTAAGCCAGATGAACCTTAGAGAAAGAAGGTTTCCAGTACCCACAGTCTAAAATTCTATAATTCTTGATATGATAAGCAATAACAGCAACTTTCCAGTGGACAAATTTAACACAGAGAAGAGACAAATAAACAAAAACCAGATAGACAAAACCCAGCAGCCTAGAAACAGAAGCGTGTGAGTTCAAGGTATTGAAGGTCACTACACTTTTGAAAAGTAAAGCATAAGGAAAAGAAAGAGCAATTCCTGTGTGATGAAGCAGAGAATTGAGTACTGTAGAAAGAAAAAAAGAATTAAAAAGAAATAAAATATAACGTAGAAAACGAAAATCTACTAGGACATAATTGTAGACATTGGATTATTAAATACATAAATTCAGATGGGATGGGGGTAGATCAGCAGAGAGTGCACAAAACAGACTGTTGAGAACTTAATGAAAACTACATATTGTAGTTCAGGAACTGGATGAAAAACTATTTTGCTGAAGATAAATTTCACAAAGAACATAATACAATGCTGATAATTTAAAAGATGCAGTTTCAACAAAAGAAATTTGAGGTAAAACAAAAATTTCTCCTGTAATCACTGTTAGTACAATATTGATGGAAAATAAAATCTTCCAGGAAGTCATTATGTAGCACTCAAGACATGGAAGTACTTCAAATCTCCAAAGCCAGATGGTATTCACTGTGAGGTCCCAGGAGGCCTTGCATGTGAATGGCCATAGCATTGGTCAGGATGAAACACAGCCTCAGTGCTAGGTTCTTCCCTAAGCATCAGGCTCCCCTGGGGGTCTCCCCTTGAATAAAGGTTTGAGAATTGGGTCCCATCATCTGTTAGTCCAGAGGAATTATTTTGGGAAATTACAAAGTTGTTCTGTTCTCAGGGGATATAAGAAATTTAAAAACTCAGCCTTTTCAATTCTAAAACACTTGTTTTAAAGACTAATTCAATCAATATGCAGTTATAATCTTGATACATTCTGAAAGAAAAAAATAAAATCAATATTCAATTTAAATTGTTTCTGGAGAAGGACAAGAAAATGGGGGAAAAATAATCCAAAATTACTTTCTAAAAGTGATTTGTATATTTTTGTTTTTCCCCAAATTTCCTACAATGAATATATATTATGTCTATAATCAGGAAAGATGGTTGAAACAAAGTGCTGTAATTTACGAATATTAAAATATTTATCTTAAAGAGTATAATTAATTGTGGTGACTTGACTTAAAAAGATTTAGACTAGCCAAGCATAATAAGAGTTAAGGCAAATACGCTGGGTTAGGACTCCAAATAGAGAATGTAAGATGGATGGCCCAATACATGGTATGAAATTGAACAGTCTAGCATTATTTCATTCTGCAATAGAGAAAAATTATTAGAGACTTTATTGAGCTATTCAAACCCTCAATGAAATCAGGGCAACTCCATATTTTAACCTATATGTGCTAAGAAGAAAACAGGGAAAGGGGAACACTGTTTGAAATTTTTAATGAGAAAAGTTAGCAAAAATAGAATGAATATTTCACCCTGGATAAAGCTAATGCATAGAATATTGTGTGCAAGAATATAGTAGGAAAATCGTTGAGGTATATATTTTATGATAATTAATTATACTCACAAGTACTAGCATATTAGTTGATTTTGCACAAAAGAGATTACATTTATTTCCCTCGCTTGCTAACATCATCTGGAAAACACACCCACTGGTACATTACGGAGCCAATGGCCAACTAGAAATTACTACTGGTTGCTAATGAAACAAGATACCTGGTGATGGGGAACAAAGTTATGGCCATTCATGGGAAATTTTTATATCTCTTGCAAAATGTTCCTTCAGGAGAAGCTTCTGGTCTTGGTCAAGAAGGTCAGGGAACCAAAAGTCATGCGTAAAACAACCTTTGTTGAGTGTGAGATAACATCTGTCTCTGGGTCAAAGAGATGATATGCTGTGTTGCAGGGCACTGGTTCCTTTCTGTTCTCATTGGATTAAGATAAGGTCAGGGATCCAACATGGCCGCCGGCGAGGAAGCAGCGATTCCAATGTCTCCACATTAACGGGATCAGAAAGACCCATTGGAACAGCTGCACTCTACCTACTGAGGAACTTCTAGCAAAATTCCGTGAAGAGGGGACCTGCCGGGAATTGGTAGGTTAATTAGAAGTGTCAGTTTGTCCCAGACAAGTGGATCTTGGCCGGCCACGCGGGCGCAGAGGTCCAGTCCTGCAGCCACCAGCCGCTTCTGCAAGCGGCCGGCGGCCCAGAGCGGCGCGGCCCGCCCGAACCTGCAGATGGCACCCGCCTTCCCGCCGTCCCGGGGAGGCCCTGCTCTCGCTCTGCGAACGGCCACCCCGCCCGCCCGGATCTTAGCCACACGGCTGCAGCTGCCCGGCTCTACAGGCAGCCCCTGGCGGCCCGGCGCAGCGAGAAGTGTCCCCGCCTGGCCCAGCAGACAGCCCGTGCCCTCCCGGCTCTACTAACAGCCCCGCTCACTGGCGAACGGCTCCCCCCCCTGAGACAGCGTGAAGGGAATCTAACCAACCCTTTATGAAATAGCGATCTGGGAACTAAAACCAGAGATTGTGTCAGACCAGAGACAAGCCAGTTCCACCCCTCCCTTCGGACACTCCGGCAAGGAGCCAGGGGCCCGCCATAGCAGAGAGGGGAAGTCACCAAAGTTCGGCCAAAGAGATTCCTTCCCAGCGGAATCTACTTTAGCAGGTGTGTGACTCCCACCCACATCAGATACAAACAACCGGGAAACTTCAAAATCTCTCCGTGGGCGTGACCATAAGGGCCAAAGGACTCTCAACCCCCAACTCCCCCTACTGCCAGTGACGTGGGCATGACTGCAGGGGCAGAGGGAAGCAGAGAAGACTCCCCACCCCCAACTCCCCCAACCGCGAACTGAGAGGGTGTGACGGTAGGGGCGGAGGGAAACAGAGGACACTCCAGACCCCCAACTCCTCCTACCGCCAGCAGTGTGGTTGTGACTGTAGGGGCTGAGGGAAGTAGAGGGGATCCTCGACCCCCAACTCCTATTACCACCAGCAGCGATACCAATGGTCTTAGCTTCCAGATTCCAAAGGTGTGCCCACCAAAGGGGTCCGGAAAAATTAAACAATTGACTCCCAGACCACAGCTCCACAGCACCAGGGCTTAGATGAATGACAGCGAGAGTGCTCAGTAGTTAGGGAAATAGAGCACTCGGTGGGGCTGAAAGTGTAACCAAATCCTTGGGGAACTGCCTCCGGTGAGCAGGACCTGGCTGGCTGGCAGGAGGAAGGGGAGGAGGGGCCGTAGAAGTGAAATGGCTCTGGACCAACAGGATTGAGAGACTCCCAGGAACCGCCTTACAGGGATTGCTGTTGACACATTGAGGACAAAACTCAGCCCAGAGGGCACAGCTTTGCCTACGGGAAGAGAAGAAAATGGATCTCTAAGACCTAATTTTATTTCCTATTTCATTTTATTTTTTTCTCTCCCTTTTCCCTCTCTCTCTCCCCTTCCAAGTTTTACTGCTCTTTCCATTCTCCTCTATGCTATCTATCTCCCTCTCCTTCTTTCTTTTCAAGAGCACCTACCTTCCCCTTCCCCCCAACTTTCATCCCAAGCATTACGTCCTCCATTTCGCGTAACTGTCTAAATGCAAATAGGTGTGCGCCCTCCCCCCACGCCTGCAAGGTAGGCGGACCTGCAACCCACCAGCAGGTCAGGCCCAGCAACCTGGGAGTGGCAGAGCCGCCCCACGCGCCTGCAAGGTAGACGGACCTGCGACCCACCAGCAGACCAGGCCCAGCGGCCTGCGGAGGGGCAGAGCTGCCCCCTCCCCCCGCGCCAGCAAGGTAGGCGGAACTGTGACCACCAACAGAACAGACTCAGTGGCCTGCGGAGGGGCAGAGCTGCCAACCACGCCTGCAAGGTAGGCGGACCTGTGACCCACCAGCAGAACAGGCCCAGCGGCGTGCGAAGGGGCACAGCTGCCCCCCCCTGCGCCTGCAAGTTAGGCGGTACTGTGACCACTGACAGAACAGGCCCAGCAACCTGCAGAGGGGCAGAGCCGCCGCCCGCGCCTGCAAGGTAGGTGGACCTGCGACCCACTGGCAGAACAGGCCCAGTGGCCTTCAGAGGGGCAGAGCCGCTGCCCGCGACTGCAAAGGAGGCGGAACTGCGACCACCGACAGGACAGGCCTAGCAGCCCGCAGAGGGGCAGAGCCACCGCCTGCGCCTGCAAGGTAGGCGCACCTGCTACCAACCAGCAGAACAGGCCCAGCGGCCTGCCGATGTGGTAGGCACATTGCCCCAATTGGAGGAGGAGCAGAGCCCCTGCCCGTGCCTGCGCGGGAGACTTTGCAACTATACAAGAGTAATACAAATATATAGGGGGAAAATTCAATAACACAACAGTCTCAGTAAGCAGAAAGAAACGCGAATAGTATGAAGAGACAAGGAAAGAAAGGACCACAAGCAATGCAGGTCAACTCAACGTTAGAAGAGGTAATATCTGCAGCAGATGGAATGTCAGATAAAGAATTCAGGAGATACATGCTTCAGATGATCTGGAGTCTCAAAGAAGACATTAGACAGCAAAATCAGACAATGAAAGATCTCTTCAACAATGAATTACATAAACAAATCCAGGAAGCAAAAGATCAACTATACAGGGAGATAGAGGTTATAAAAAACAAACAAACAGAAATCCTAGAAACGCAGGAAGCAATAAACCAACTTAAAAACTCAATTGAGAATACTACCAGCAGAGTAGAACACTTAGAAGATAGAACATCAGACAATGAAGACAAAGTATTTCAACTTGAAAAGAACATAGACAGCTCAGCAAGACTGTTAAGAAACCATGAGAAGAACATCCAAGAAATATGGAATAACATAAAGAGACCAAACTTAAGAGTCATTGGGATACAGGAAAGCACAGAGCTCCAAACCAAAGGAATGAGAAATCTATTCAATGAAATAATTCGAGAAAACTTCCCAGACTTGAAGAACGAGACAGAATCCCAAATCCTAGAAGCCTACAGGACGCCGAATGTGCAAAATCATAAGAGATCCACACCTAGACACATTATAATGAAGATGCCCAACATACAGAATAAGGAGAGAATTTTAAAAGCTACAAGAGAAAGAAAGCAGATTACATTTAGGGGTAAACCAATCAGGATAACAGCTGATCTCTCAACACAGACTTTGAAAGCTAGAAGATCCTGGAATAACATATTTCAAACACTGAAAGAAAATGGGTTCCAACCAAGAATTATGTATCCAGCAAAATTAAGCTTCAAGATGGAAGATGAAATTAAAACCTTCCACAATAAACAAAAGTTAAAAGAATTTGCAGCTGGAAAGCCATCTCTCCAAAAAATCCTCGGCAAAACATTACAGGAAGAGGAAATGGAAAATAACAATGAAAACCAACAGTGGGAGGTAGGACAGTAAAGGGGGGAAAATAATCAAAGAGGAAAACAAACCATATTCAGTAACATAAATAAACAAATATGGCTGGAAGGATAACCCATGTCTCAATAATAACCCTAAATGTTAATGGCTTAAACTCACCAATTAAGAGACACAGGCTAGTAGAATGGATCACAAAACATGACCCAACAATATGCTGCCTACAGGAGACGCATTTGATAGGAAAAGACATACATAGACTGAAGGTGAAAGGTTGGGAAAAATCATATCACTCATATGGACTTCGGAAACAAGCAGGAGTGTCCATACTCATATCAAATAAAATAGATTTCAAGCCAAAGTTAATCAAAAGGGATAAAGAGGGACACTACATACTGCTCAAGGGAACCATACACCAACAAGACATAACAATCATAAATATATATGCCCCAAACAATGGTGCAGCTATGTTCATCAAACAAACTCTTCTCAAGTTCAAGAGTCTAATAGACCACCATACAATAATCATGGGAGACTTCAACACACCTCTCTCACCACTGGACAGATCTTCCAAACAAAAGTTGAATAAGGAAACTATAGAACTCAATAACACAATTAATAACCTAGACTTAATTGACATATATAGAATATACCACCCAACATCAAGCAGTTACACTTTTTTTCTCACAGCACATGGATCCTTCTCAAAAATAGATCATATATTATGTCACAGGGCAACTCTTAGACAATATAAAGGAGTAGAGATAATACCATGCATCTTATCTGACCATAATGGAATGAAACTGAAAATCAACGATAAAAGAAGGAAGGAAAAATCATGCATCACTTGGAGAATGAACAATAGGTTACTGAATGATCAATGGGTTATAGAAGACATTAAGGAGGAAATTAAAAAATTCTTAGAGATAAATGAAAACACAGACACAACATATCGGAATCTATGGGACACATTGAAAGCAGTTCTAAGAGGAAAATTCACTGCATGGAGTTCATTCCTTAAAAAAAGAAAAAAACAACAAATAAATGATCTCATACTTCATCTCAAAATCCTAGAAAAAGAAGAGCAAAACAACAGCAAAAGAAGCAGAAGGCAAGAAATAATTAAAATCAGAGCTGAAATTAATGAAATCAAAACAAAAGAAACAATTGAAAAAATTGATAAAACTAAAAGTTGGTTCTTTGAAAAAATAAATAAGATCGACAGACCCTTAGCCATGCTAACGAAGAGAAGAAGAGAGAGAACTCAAATTACTAGCATACGGGATGAAAAAGGCAGTATCACAACAGACACTTCAGAAATACAGAAGATAATCAGAAATTATTTTGAATCCTTATACTCCAATAAAATAGAAGATAGTGAAGACATCGATAAATTTCTTAAGTCATATGATCTGCCCAGATTGAGACAGGAGGATATAGACAACCTAAACAGACCAATATCAATTGAGGAAATAGAAGAAACCATCAAAAGACTACCAACTAAGAAAAGCCCAGGACCGGATGGATGGGTATACAGCAGAGTTTTACAAAACCTTTAAAGAGGAACTAATACCAATACTTTTCAAGCTATTTCAGGAAATCGAAAAAGAGGGAGAACTTCCAAATTCATTCTACGAGGCCAACATCACCCTGATTCCTAAACCAGACAAAGATACTTCAAAGAAAGGAAACTACAGACCTATATCTCTAATGAACCTAGACGCAAAAATCCTCAATAAAATTCTGGCGAATCGGATACAAAATCATATCAAAAAAATTGTACACCATGATCAAGTAGGATTCATTCCTGGGATGCAAGGCTGGTTCAATATACGGAAATCAATAAATGTTATTCACCACATCAATAGACTTAAAAATAAGAACCATATGATCATCTCGATAGATGCGGAAAAAGCATTCGACAAAGTACAGCATCCCTTTATGTTCAAAACTCTCAAAAAAATAGGGATAACAGGAACTTACCTCGACATTGTAAAAGCAATCTATGCTAAGCCTCAGGCTAGCATCATTCTGAATGGAGAAAAATTGAAGGCATTCCCTCTAAAATCTGGAACAAGACAGGGATGCCCTCTCTCACCACTTCTGTTCAACATAGTTCTTGAAACACTGGCCAGAACAATTAGGCAGACGAAAGAAATTAAAGGCATAAAAATAGGAAAAGAAGAACTTAAATTATCACTATTTGCCGATGACATGATTCTATACCTAGCAGACCCAAAAGGGTCTACAAAGAAACTATTAGAGCTAATAAATGAATTCAGCAAAGTGGCAGGATATAAAATCAACACGCATAAATCAAAGGCATTCCTGTATATCAGCGACAAATCCTCTGAAATGGAAATGAGGACAACCACTCCATTCACAATATCCTCAAAAATAATAAAATACTTGGGAATCAACCTAACAAAAGAGGTGAAAGACTTATACAATGAAAACTACAGAACCCTAAAGAGAGAAATTGAAGAAGATCTTAGAAGATGGAAAAATATACCCTGTTCATGGATAGGCAGAACTAACATCATCAAAATGGCCATATTACCAAAAGTTCTCTATAGGTTTAATGCAATGCCAATCAAAATCCCAATGGCATTTCTTGTAGAAATAGATAAAACAATCATGAAATTCATATGGAATAATAAAAGACCCAGAATAGCAAAAACAATGCTAAGCAGGAAGTGTGAATCAGGCGGTATAGCGATACCAGACTTCAAACTATACTACAGAGCAATAGTAACAAAAACAGCATGGTATTGGTACCAATACAGGTGGGTGGACCAATGGTACAGAATAGAGGACACAATAACCAACCCACAAAACTACAACTTTCTTATATTTGATAAAGGGTCTAAAAGCATGCAATGGAGAAAGGATAGCATCTTCAACAAATGGTGCTGGGAAAACTGGAAATCCATATGCAACAAAATGAAACTGAATCCCTTTCTCTCGCCATGCACAAAAGTTAACTCAAAATGGATCAAGGAGCTTGATATCAAATCGGAGACAAGGCATCTGATAAAAGAAAAAGTTGGCTACGACCTACATACTGTTGGGTCGGGCTCCAAATTCCTCAATAGGACACCCATAGCACAAGAGTTAATATCTAGAATCAACAAATGGGACTTGCTCAAACTAAAAAGTTTTTTCTCAGCAAAAGAAACAATAAGAGAGGTAAATAGGGAGCCTACATCATGGGAACAAATCTTTACTCCTCACACTTCATATAGAGCCCTAATATCCAGAGTATATAAAGAACTCAAAAAATTAGACAATAAGATAACAAATAACCCAATCAACAAATGGGCCAAGGACCTAAACAGACACTTCTCAGAGGAGGACATACAATCAATCAACAAGTACATGAAAAAATGCTCACCATCTCTAGCAGTCAGAGAAATGCAAATCAAAACCACCCTAAGATACCATCTCACTCCAGTAAGATTGGCAGCCACTATGAAGTCAAACAACAACAAGTGCTGGCGAGGATGCGGGGAAAAAGGTACACTTGTTCATTGTTGGTGGGACTGCAAATTGGTGCAGCCAATTTGGAAAGCAGTATGGAGATTTCTTGGAAAGCTGGGAATGGAACCACCATTTGACCCAGCTATTCCCCTTCTGGGTCTATTCCCTAAAGACCTAATAAGAGCATGCTACAGGGACACTGCTACATCGATGTTCATAGCAGCACAATTCACAATAGCAAGACTGTGGAAGCAACCTAGATGCCCTTCAATAGACGAATGGATAAAAAAAAAGTGGCATTTATACACAATGGAGTATTACTCTGCATTAAAAAATGACAAAATTATAGAATTTGGAGGGAAATGGATGGCATTCGAGCAGATTATGCTAAGTGAAGCTAGCCAATCCTTAAAAAACAAATGCCAAATGTCTTCTTTGATATAAGGAGAGTAACTAAGAACAGAGTAGGGAAGAAGAGCATGAGAAGATGACTAACATTAAACATGGATGAGAGGTGGGAGGGAAAGGGAGAGAGAAGGGAAATTGCTTGGAAATGGAAGAAGACCCTCAGGGTTATACAAAATTACATACAAGAGGAAGTGAGGGGAAAGGGAAAAATAATACAAGGGGGAGTAATGAATTACAGTAGAGGGGGTAGAGAGAGAAGAGGGGAGGGGAGGGGAGGGGGGATAGTAGAGGATAGGAAAGGCAGCAGAATACAACAGACATGAGTATGTCAATATGTAAATCAGTGGAAGTGTAACTGATGTGATTCTGCAATCTGTATACGGGGTAAAAATGGGAGTTCATAACCCACTTGAATCAAAGTGTGAAATATGATATATCAAGAACTATGTAATGTTTTGAACAACCAATAAAAAAAATTAAAAAAAAAAAAAGATAAGGTCAGACACTTGGCTTCAAGTGACTGCAGTACCAGTCATATACCCATCGCCTAATGTCAATCAGCAGTCTGGAGGGCAGAAGTTCTTTCTATGTAACAATGATGCTTCATTTTTAACTGATGGCTGACATCCTCCTTAAGAGTTATTAGCATATAGAAAACTCCCAACAATTAACCTTGGCGGGGGTGGGGGAGGTGAGGGGGGAGTGGACAAATAAGCACAGCTGTGTCTTTACCAGAATTAAGGTCTGCCAGTTTATTGTGCTCATATCCTTAGTTTATACATAGACTTTCTGTTAATTTGCTGACCATGTATGAACTTCAGGATTAGGGTACATATTTAAAAATCTGTAGAAGTTGATTCTATAAAAACCTTATCCTGTGAACGCTTTAATAGAATTAAAATGCCTAAGCAACCCTGCCCATAAAAATCTTCCCTTGCATATCCGACTTCTGAAAAATACACATTCTCTTTGTAGTGTTCAAGCAAGTAGCCTTGAGCTGGAAGCAAGTGTGAAGGTCAAACGAGAGAGGAAATCTTAAATAAATCAGATACGTTTCATTTGCACCAAGAATTTTCTATCACACTTGCCTCTATCAAAAATCAGCCTATCTACACAGTTTACTTTCTATGTAGAGTAAAAATTAGAGTTTGCAAATTGTAAATATAGGGGGAAAGATAATTTAGCACACTGTTTTATCACTGTCAACCCAGTGGTTTTCATAACCAAATCCCACATATTTTGAGAATGTCATTATTGCCTTGCAATATTTATAGAGCAGAGTAGAGCAAGTCCGCCTCCACCAAAGGGCAGAAAAGGAAGCTGAATGACCCAGGGAAGGACAGAGTGTGACCTGTTTGTGATTAAATGCTGAACAAGATAAATTGAGTTGGGACAGTAGGCAGAGTAGGAGGGAGGTAAGGTGCACACTTAGAGCTCAGTTGTACTTCCTGAGCATTTTTATCCACTGTCGTTTTACCCCAGATGATGCCAAGGTTGGTGACTGCTTTTTCAGATCAGAGCACAAATGCTTTCTTCAATGCACTCATTACAGGTGGGAGAAGGTTCGAATCTTGATTAGTGATGCCAAGATGCACTTCTGTTTATTCCTTTTGTACTTAGGGACAGAAAAAGGCAAGGGGAGGTTTACTCTAGGTTTCAACATCTGTCAATATCTAGGCAGAAATTTTCAGCAGCTGAAGTTAATCAGTTTCTGGAAAGTGCTAAGCAACCATACCAAGTGCTCCTAACTAACATTACCTCTGAATGTGCATGACCAGGCATATTTCAATATGCTCTGCCAGGCGGTGTTAGTAATGCGAGCAATATGCAGCTCACTTTACTTGCTGACTGGCTTAAAAAGAGAAAATTAAATACATTTCTCATAAGGATATTTTGTGGAATTTTTCCACATCATTAAATAAAATGTAGCCCTGGTTTAAAGGCATTTCCTGAGAGAAAACATTTCTTAACCTAAACTAACTGAACTATGGGAAACAGTCTGCCTGTATACACCACAATATTTTTTTCCTGATTACACGTAATGGGTCTCCTATCATCCTGCAAGCTTACCCATATCATTGAATTGTTTCATAGCCATTCGAAAAAATTGACTGCAAACTTTCTAAAGCGGTTCTTGGGAAATGGGTGGTTATTCAATTTTCTCCTCATAGTTACAAAAGAGTGGATGGTATTGGAGATGACGTATCTGAAATAATTAAGAAAAATAAGCACAGGCTTTCTTCAGCTAGGTACCTACTTCCTCTAAAACTCCAACCTAACAAGCTATACCATTGCTTCTTTATTGCTAGAGTAGGGACATAAGCTCAGATATGACAGAAAGTAGCAAATACTATAAAGAGGTACAGAATCAAATTGAAAGGGTTTTGTTTTTTGTTTTCTTTTTTTGTTTTGTTTTTTATAATCCTGGGGATTGAACCCAGGGTTTTGCACATGCTATGCAAGCACTCTGTCATTGGGCTATACCTGTGGCCCTTGAAAGCTTTCCTATTTGACATTGGAATGCATATTTTTACCTTCTTCCCAAGGAAGGTATTGTGCATCCCTAGTGACAGCTTAAACCCATTCAGAGTTGGATTTTGTAACACCCGTTTAATTACTTTAGCTCCCCAATGAGCTGAATTACTAACTCTTAACTTTTTAAGTTCATGGTTCCTACCTAGGGAGTGAGGTTCTGTACAAGGTTTATATTTCTTTTTTGTTTTCCATTTGGAATAGCCACATGAGATATTCTGGTTTTTGTTTTTTTGTTTTTTTCCAACCGACTTTCTTGGCCTCTTTGTCTAAGTCAGAAATTTTCTATTAAAAAGAAAGAAAGAAAATGATCTTTACAAGAAGATACCACACATCTACTGTTTAATCCCAGGAGCCCTCTAGCCAATTTGAAAGTCAACATCAGATGGAGAGGTAATGCTTTTTTGTTTTGTTTCAATCTGAACTCTCACAGTTGTTCAAATTGAATCAAGAAGCAAGACTTTCAAACTAAGTGATAAGCTAAAATAAAACCGGGAGACATCATTTTACAAGACTGTGTGGAAGAACTACTGAATACACCCTGAGAGAAAAGTAAAGATGGGATAACATTTCTACCAGAGGTCATGGCTACCCACCAGTCTACGAAGAACTGTGTAGGAAAAGAATGTACACATCTCCCACGGCATGATCCATGCTATTGTAATATGGCTTGGTGAAATATTTTAGCAATGGGGTTTCTGGGTGAGATGCCCTTAGAAATAAAAATAAAGTCTGGTTCCAAGAATCTTAGTGATGCCTGTCCCCATCTGGCAGCACTGACACACGTGCATGCTTTTACGCACACACATGACAGAGCAGAGGGGCTGAAGGGACAAGGGTGCTGTGTCTAATGAGAAACATAGGACAATTTTCTCTTCGGGGTGCTGGATCAAATTCCCAGTCTCCTAACTAGGTTAGGACTTTGTCCCGGCTCTCGGCATTGCCTTGTGGCAGAGAATAACCTCCTGCTCCATTCCTTTTCCCTGAAAAAATAAAACCTTCAAGAAGAAAGAATGTCCTATTGTTGGAGCAGAATTATTCCTCCAGTTTCTCAAAGAGGAGGTATTTTCAGCATCTGGGAAGAGATTGTGTCCAGAGGGGCTTCTTAGTTTTACAGCTGGGTCCACTCAAACTAGTCCAACAAGCCAGCATTACAGAGAGGAGCCCAGCCAAACACAGGCACTTCAATCATGCTCAATTCACTTGGGTTCTGGTAAATGAAATAAAACCCCAAAGCTTGGCTTTTTATTTTTCTTAGGGCAAAGTCCATTTAGAATTGATATAATCGCTTGCTATGGTTACATATGCCACATTTATTTTTAAATAGCTCCACATCCCAAGGGCTCCTGATTTCCATCCACACGGCAGGTAGGAAGACTGCAGGAAAATAATTTTCAAACAGTGTACACTTTATCAGGCTTTAAAAAAGAAAAGCACATCTGGAGATGCATACTTAGGTTGTAAGGAACTGAACAAATTGGCAAATGTGCCCTGCATGTTATGTCCTGGGTAAGGGGGCCCAGCCAAGGGCATGGTGAAGGGATAAAATCCATCCCACCATGGGATTTGCAGTTTTCACCTGTTCTGTGTAAATTTGTCAATTACTCTTAGCCTTTGTGCATGTGGAGCTGTGTCTACAAGTTAGCTGATGGGCTAATGATGATCCCAATTAAGAAATCCCAGTCTGTTCTTGAATCTCTAGTGGAGATGGATCTGTTGGAGGATGTCTCTGTTGGGGAAGGACTCAGGTACCAAACTTTTCAGAAGCCCAAATAAGTTTTCAGAGAAGTGTTGGAATAAGAAGTGAGCTCTCAATTAATTCAGTTTGCTCTGCTTCCAAGATAAATGGGTGTGGGTTTCTGCTAAAGCCGTTTACCTATATTTTGCTTTCCTCTTCTCCTCTATCAGTCCCTCTCAACCAGGAACCAGATCTCACTCACCTTTGAACACTAAATGGAGTCCAACTGTGTCTTATTAGTTAATGTTTTATTTAATTCAGAGACAGCAAACTGTGACCTCCAAACTAATCTGGCTGGTTGTTTATCATTAGACCTAAACAGAGTTTAACAAATAGTGAATTAGGTTCTGTGGTTTACCTGCACACTCATGTTTACAGAGGAAGAGATTCCACATTAATATTTGCATTTCTCATTTCTTAAAAAAAAGGGGGGAGTGGGGGGAGTATTAGCAATGCTGGGCTTGCTTTCTTCCATGGCAGCCAATTAGCCAGAGGAGAGCAGCTGCTGCCCCTTTTTGACCTAGTGTGTTCTTAGGCCACAGAGTCATTGTCATGTCCTATTCCTTCTTGTGAATTGTCTGCCTTGCTCCTCTAGGTATAAAGTTTAATTGAATAGGAGTCCATTGGAACAAATGATCTAATAATCTCCCTCATATTCAATAATTACTGGCCTCAGTGCCATAGCACAGAGTGCATAAACATTTTTTTTTCTTCCTTATCATCCATGTAGATGGCTTTCACATGTGCACCACACTCCCAAGAGCACTGTCAGGGTTATTCGGGCTGTAGCAAGACTGTGAGATGGTTGCTATTCCAGGAAACCGCTCCTCTTAGAAAAAGGAAAGCAAATACTTTGCAGGCTCCAGAGAAACTATTACTGGTAACAAATTTCTTGTGACATCTCACAATTGATCATGACACATATGTGGAGTGAGTACAGTTGAGAACCGTTCTTGTAGCTGAAAAAGGAAAAGCATAAATAAGTCTAGAGAATTGTGTTTATAAAGCATGGCAGAAAAAAAAAGCATCTATAAGACCTCCAGGTAAATAATTTTAGGTCAGGGTAAATACTAGATTTACTAACTTCAACTCCATTTCCTGCACACATACTTAGGGAAGCACCGGCCCACTTCATAGGAGAAATTGGCAGTCACCTTCGCATGATGGAGCTTATTTAGGCAAAGACAGTGCATCATCTCTAGGAGACTCTTGAAATTAGAGAAGAATGACAGGTTCTCTTACACTTTCCACTAAAACTTGAATTAGGATTAGAGTCTTAGATTAATAGTGTGTGCCAAGATTCTTACCTGGAGAATAGCAGGAACCTTTGACATGTTTCAAGAGAAGGAGGGGAGTCCACCAGTTCAGCAGCAAAAGAGATGAGAATCAGTGACAAGGAGCCCTGGGATACTGGGGGCTGGTTTAGGAAAAGAGACCTAGGAGATGAGGTTTTGAGAAAGAAGAATGAAGGAGGGAACTGATGACTTCATAAATTCTCCCCAAAATGGCTTTGTTAGTGACTTTGAAATTCATCAGCGTTATACCAGTATATTTAAAGCTTGGTGGATGGATTGCATGAGAAGCCCGCCTTCACCCATGGGGCAAGTGGAATGTCAGCTGCTATTCTCTAAGGTAGAGCATGGTTTTTGTCTTGATCACCAATATGTTTTTTCAATATTTTTAATATGGTAGTGGCATTTTGCCTGAGACCAATAGATTCTTAGGGAAAAGTACTGAGAGTCCAACGTGTCGAGGAGTTAGATTTGTTAATGGGAAGAGTAAATGGGTTCAATTTTCTTTATAAACTAGATTATTTAGTTGGCCTGAGCAAATTAGGAATCAAGAATTAAGTATTCATTACTGTGTTCAGGTTCTGGTTTCTTTGAATTCAAAGTAGAATTTTGAAAGAAAAAGAAGAGATTTCAAAAACTTTAAAAATGTGGTGTGGGCTAATGGTTTTAGTCATAGCTCTTTAAAACGTTGTTACCACCTCTCAGGGGGACTTAAGATTTCAGCTGTCCGAGGCTGACTAATTATTGAGGTAGAGTTAAAAGTTGTTCTGTGATCAGAGAGGACAGGGGGAATAAAAGCAGTGAACCACAAAACGGTGTCAGGAAAGTTTACTTTTCATGGTCATTGAATTAACGAAGGAACGAGCCAGCTCTGGTCCATTTCTGTCTGTCTTCATGTCACCCCAGGGCCTCCCTGCCACAAAGGGAGAGATACTTGTCAGACAGACACCTTTTCCACCAGAAGAGAGCTGGCAAAACAGAATGTTCCTTGGTTAGAATAAAAGATTGGAAATGTCTAATTCTCACTTTCCACCCACTTGCTTAAAATGTGACAATTGTGTTTCTGGGGTGTCCTTCAATAGAGAGGACGATGAGAGGCCATTGAGCGGGGAACACAATGCCTGCCTTTTCTCCCTCTGTGGCAATGGAGGGGGAGCAGAATGGCTTGCAGGTGGCCCCATCTGCAGCTGAAAGGAATGCAATGATTTGGGTAAAGAGACCTATTTTTCCCCCCTTAAATTGCAAAAAAGAATAAGAAAAAAAATGCTAATAGTTGCAGCTAGAATATATGCCTGGGAGAATGGCCTTTATCATCAGCTTTTGAAGTAGTGGTTGAGAAAGAGATGAAGCCAGAGAGAGAACCTCGAGTGCCCACCGGGCACACAGGGCGCTGTGGGCACCAGGACACAATTGACACCTGAGGGAGAAAGTTTCTTTAGAGTCACTTCAGACTTGCTCAGTGATTTGGTAAGAATATTTCACATGGCTTTCTAAATGGCATATCCCTGTTTCATTTCCAGACAGGAATGCAAGAGATGTTTATAAAGATCCCAAACTCTGTTTAGGGATGTCTAAATACATTCTGGTAATTAGCTTAACTTTGATCCAAGGCAGTGCTTTCTCTTGGTAAAATAAATAAATTGGTGAAAGGTTCTGGAACCCTCTCCCCTTTGAGATCTTTTTCTATTAATATCAAACTGAAATATTTTAATGGATATTGTTAGAGTCTGAGGCTTATTTTTAAAAATTCTGATATCTGGCTTTTATGACAGTAAATATTATTTAATATCTATTAGAGTTCAAAGTAAAAAAAAAAACCTCTTCATTCATGTAATACTTATTTTTTTCTCGTATGACAAAACCAAGTGCTTCATACAAAAATATTCACACTTTGACAGTGTTTTCCTTGTAATCTGTGCCCGGTTTCTTATTTTATAGTTAGAACTACTTAGCCACATCGCACAAGCCGTGAAGATGGCAGACAGGGTTCCTTCCACACCAGCAAACAGTAACCTTGAGATGTTTTTGCTGTTTTTATGAATTCATCTTCCCTAAAAACCAGAAGGAAAAAAGTGAGGGAGTATTACCATTTAGTATCACAGGCTCCTAAATATCAGACACATGCCTTCCCCCTGTCGTCCCTGTTTTCTGGTATTTCCTCAGTTGTATTGCCTGGGAAATGGGCCGGCCTCATGTCAATACCAGGAGATATGAAAAAAAAAGTGTAATTTCTTTTATTAAAAAGAGACAAATAGATATTCAATTATTTGAGATGAGCACTGAATTTCATCAATATAGAGTACAGTCCCATTATAATAACAACTGATATCTTTTAAGATTTTGGGCTTGGCACATGCACACACTTGTAATCCCAGTGATTCAGGAGGCTGAAGCAGGAGGATCACAAGTTCAAAGCCAGCCTCAGCAACTTTGTGAGGCTCTAAACAACTTAGTGAGACCCTGTCTCAAAATAAAATATAAAAAGGGCAGGGGATATGGCTCAGTAGTTAAGCACCCCTTGGGGTTCAATCCTGGTGCAAAGAAAAAAAAAAGATTTTTGAATACTATTTCAGTTTATATAATTGTAAAAAGTTCTAGAACAATATTATCCCATAAAATAGCCATGAGCTAAAGATAATAAGTAAAATATATTCTAAGGAAGCTAGATATTATAGTCAATGAGAGAAAGGCTCAAATAAACTAGTCTGATTCTAAAATTAGGTATTTTAACATAATCAAAATATTATAATAGCAATAACTATTTCTTAATTTAGAAATACACAAAAATATAAAAAGGGAATTTTACTTGTAACTCATCACATAAAGATTATGACAACCAAAATTGTGAATGATTCCTTTTCAGACTTTTAAAATGCACATAGAATCATTTCTTGTGAGACTGAAAGCCTATTGTACACATAATATTGTACCCTGACTTTTCATTTGATGTTAAATTCAGCCTCTTTTTTTGTCGTGTTATTTAAAAATTGGCATTAGTTTTTGCAAATAAAAATTACAACTTTATGTGGTGAACAAAAAAAAAAATCAATTCACTATGAAAAGTGATGTGATAGAAAAGAAACCACTCCTATTGTAGTCTTATTCCCCACAGCTAACTAATCATGGCCAACAGTTTCTTATGGACATCAACTTTTAGTGCCTGAGCTGTATTTTCTTACTCAATTAGCATCACACTAATGCAATGAGCAAAACCATCCCACAGAATTTTGGTTCATGAAAAAAAAAAGTTCCCATGCTGTACTTTTAAGAAAATTCGAAGTCAAGTGCATTGTTAATGTGAACAGATTCACTCGTGTGATTATGTGATTATGAAGGTGAACAACTAACAATTTGAATAGTTAAGTGCAAACAGCTTTGGAGAGTGTTGTTATGGTCAAAGGACTTAGAATAGCCCTAACAAAGAGAATGTAGCATCCCTGAGAAAGGCAAGATGTTGTCACATATGAAATCAGATACCTGCCCCGCAATTCTTCTCAAGTATGCTCTTGCATCTTGAATGTCACAAATTCAGGTGCCTACTTGGCCAGGAGATGAAGTGAATGAAATGGGAAGGAGTGAAAAATAAATAGGGCGTGGTAGGAAACATGGTGACTAGAAAAGAATGTTTAATGGGGCAAGAGGGGAGTTTGCTACTCAGACTAGTTCTTTATGGAAATGCAGCATACTGTTACCTTTTTGGTTTTTAAAAAATAAAACAGAGATCTAAATTTGCCTAATTTCTAAAGGTTAGCAATTTATTTAAAAAATTTAACAACCCTAGACTGAAATAAATTCCATATACATTGACTTAGAATAGGATATTATTTTCCTGCCATTAAATTCCCTTGCCAAGGACCTTAACTTGCCTTAATCTAATCTGTAAACCCCAGCTTCTATGAGCTCTAGAAAGCACCTGCATCTACAGACTCCCTCCCAGCAGGAAGCCTGTGGGATGAGGCTGGTTGGTGCAGATGCTGACATTACATACCACATCACAGGTTTAAGCAGATCCAGGGGAAAATGAGTGGGGTCTTGGGATAATAGCAGAATGAGTACAGCCCTGCTTTTGCCACAGACAGAAAGTTGTGTTTTACCTCCTAGTTATACAGTTGTGATAGACCTGGACTCCCCCAGGGTTACAGGGATAGGATTGTGCCTGTCAGTGTATCCCCTGTCAGTGTATTCCTGTAACAGGGGAGCACTCAGAGCAGAAGTTGTGGGTAGATCTGAATATGGTATAATTATCCTTTTTTACAAATCTGCTTAATGTGGCCTAAACCTTTTTCTTCTTTTTTTTATTGTTCAAAACATTACATAGTTCTTAATATATCATATTTCACAGTTTGATGCAAGTGGGTTATGAACTCCCATTTTTACCCCGTATACAGATTGCTGTATCACATCAGTTACACTTCCATTGATTTACATATTGCCTTTCTAGTGTCTGATGTATTCTGCTGTCTATCCTATTCTCTACTATCCCCCCTCCCCTCCCCTCCCCTCCCTCCCCTTTTCTCTCTCTACCCCCTCTACTGTAAATCATTTCTTCCACTTGTATTATTCTTCTCTTACCCCTCCTTTCCTCTTATATGTAATTTTGTATAACCCTGAGGATCACCTTCCATTTCCATGTGATTTCCCTTCTCACTCCCTTTCCCTCCCAGCTCTCATCCCTGTTTAATGTTAATCTTCTTCTCAAGCTCTTCGTCCCTACCCTGTCCTTGGTTACTCCCCTTATATCAAAGAAGTCATTTGGCATTTGTTTTTTAGGGATTGGCTAGCTTCACTTAGCATAATCTGCTCTAATGCCATCCATTTCCCTCCAAATTCTATAATTTTGTCATTTTTTAATGCAGAGTAATACTCCATTGTGTATAAATGCCACATTTTTTTTATCCATTCATCTATTGAAGGGCATCTAGGTTGGTTCCACAGTCTTGCTATTGTGAATTGTGCTGCTATGAACATCGATGTAGCAGTGTCCCTGTAGCATGCTCTTATTAGGTCTTTAGGGAATAGACCCAGAAGGGGAATAGCTGGGTCAAATGGTGGTTCCATTCCCAGCTTTCCAAGAAATCTCCATACTGCTTTCCAAATTGGCTGCACCAATTTGCAGTCCCACCAACAATGAACAAGTGTACCCTTTTCCCCCGCATCCTCTCCAGCACTTGTTGTTGTTTGACTTCATAATGGCTGCCAATCTTACTGGAGTGAGATGGTATCTTAGGGTGGTTTTGATTTGCATTTCTCTGACTGCTAGCGATGGTGAGCATTTTTTCATGTACTTATTGATTGATTGTATGTCCTCCTCTGAGAAGTGTCTGTTCAGGTCTTTGGCCCATTTGTTGATTGGGTTATTTGTTATCTTATTGTCTAATTTTTTGAGTTCTTTGTATACTCTGGATATTAGGGCTCTATCTGAAGTGTGTGGAGTAAAGATTTGTTCCCAGGATGTAGGCTCCCTGTTTACCTCTCTTATTGTTTCTTTTGCTGAGAAAAAACTTTTTAGTTTGAGTAAGTCCCATTTGTTGATTCTAGTTGTTAACTCTTGTGCTATGGGTGTCCTATTGAGGAATTTGGAGCCCGACCCAACAGTATGTAGATCATAGCCAACTTTTTCTTCTATTAGATGCTGTGTCTCTGATTTAATATCAAGCTCCTCGATCCATTTTGAGTTAACTTTTGTGCATGGCGAGAGAAAGGGATTCAGTTTCATTTTGATGCAAATGGATTTCCAGTTTTCCCAACACCATTTGTTGAAGATGCTATCCTTCCTCCATCGCATGCTTTTAGCCCCTTTATCAAATATAAGATAGTTGTAGTTTTGTGGATTGGTTACTGTGTCCTTTATTCTGTACCATTGGTCCACCCGCCTGTTTTGGTACCAGTACCATGCTGTTTTTGTTACTATTGCTCTGTAGTATAGTTTGAAGTCTGGTATCGCTATACCGCCTGATTCACACTTCCTGCTTAGCATTGTTTTTGCTATTCTGGGTCTTTTATTATTCCATATGAATTTCATGATTGTTTTATCTATTTCTACAAGAAATGCTGTTGGGATTTTGATTGGCATTGCATTGAACTTATAGAGAACTTTTGGTAATATGGCCATTTTGATGATGTTAGTTCTGCCTATCCATGAACAGGGTATATTTTTCCATCTTCTAAGGTCTTCTTCTATATCTCTCTTTAGGGTTCTGTAGTTTTCATTGTATAAGTCTTTTACCTCTTTTGTTAGGTTGATTCCCAAGTATTTTATTTTTTGGGGGGGTATTGTGAATGGAGTAGTTGTCCTCATTTCCGTTTCAGAGGATTTGTCGCTGATATACAGGAATGCATTTGATTTATGCGTGTTGATTTTATATCCTGCCACTTTGCTGAATTCATTTATTAGCTCTAATAGTTTCTTTGTAAACCCTTTTGGGTCTGCTAGGTATAGAATCATGTCATCTGCAAATAGTGATAATTTAAGTTCTTCTTTTCCTATTTTTATGCCTTTAATTTCTTTCGTCTGTCTAAACCTTTTTCTTCTGTTATAAAATATTCTTTCTGAAATCCAGCCCAACTCCCTTATTTATGTTAACAGATTTGCCCTTGAGTGTCCCTGAGTAAGTTTACTCTGTCTCCTAAGAGGCAAAAAGAAAGTAAATTCAATTTTCCATAAGTAGCAAAAGGAAAATACCATCAAGAAGCTTCAGGGCAGCAATTGTAGATGTTTTCCACAAGGGGAATTTGAGAGTCTGCTATGTAAAAATGACAAAAGGTTGTTAGCAAGAATCAACAAACCGATTTGGAAGCCGATGTCCCATAAAAATGATCGTCACTTGTCATGGTTTTGGTGCCATCAAAGGGCATTGGAACCCAGAGGAGACCTCAGGTCCTATCTAGATGACAAGAGCAGACATCAATCTACTAAAAAGTAGCTTACAATGGATATCTCTACTATTCCCTTACCCAAGGAGGGCCTTGTTATTTGAATATTGAAATATGGAATCAAACAAACCCATCAATCTATTTCTATGAGTTATTTGCATTTCAAAACAGTGAGATCATTTTAAACATTCATGCTCTTCAACTTGGTAATGCCATTTGTAGGAATTTGTTCCATGGAAACAATTCTAAAGAAAAGCAAAAGTGGAAAACAAGTTAAATATTCAACAGTAACGCACTGGTTAAATAAACCACAGTTCATGATCTCAGTGAAATGTAACACAACCATTGCAATGATTATAAAGATTATGCAATATCATAGAAGATACTTATGCTAAAATAATGTCAGAAAAGCAAAACACAAAATTCTAAATAAGCATGATTATATATTATACAAGTCAGCCAGCAAGCAAGCAGAAAACCTTTTATAGGAAATTTAAAATTAGGAAAAATTACATAGAAAAGCTACCCATAGTTCTGTGTCTGAATGCTATCAGTCTCCCCCCTTTCCCTAATTTTCTGCATTTTCTTAAATTAGCATGTATTACTTTAATAATGAAAAAGCTATAAATCCTTAAAATGAGACTCAACCACAATGCTTTACAAAATGACAGTTAACACCCAAGTGAAGGAGTCTGTTCAACAAAGTGGATTTCAGATTTCTTTCATAAAAATGACTTTGTAAAGCAAAAAAAAAAAAAAAAGTTCTTCCAGCTCCATAATGATCTGAAAGCACTGCTTCTGAGGAAGGAAAATAAATTCAACTCTTCCCTCGAATAACTTTGCCAACAGTCTGCACAGAATCAAAACTAATCATTCCAGGGATGGTTTACAACCCAGAGATGAGATTTTATTATTTTTATCATAATCTCAGCTAAACTTTGTACAAGTGGTACAATTAGTCAAAAAATTAACCTTATTAAAATCCAACTACAGTATTAAATCAGGGATTTCCACAGAAGCAGATTCAGAACGTTGAATAACTATCATGTGAAGTGGAATTTCCTTTCATTTTATACCCTCTCCCTTCATAAATCTTTGCCCTTCAATTTCGTCAAGTGATCCTTTGTGCTAACATTCTGGGCAGGAAGTATGGAGGGAACTGATCAGCTTTCCTAACACCTCTTATGATTTTTGAATATGCACATGTTTGAATACATCAAACACATCTGCTTCAAGACAGTCCATGCTAAATATTCTCAACATGTGTAATTCATACATGACACAACCTCCCTTCTTCCCTTCCCCCTTTATATAATAGCTACACACACACACGCACACACACACACACACATGCACACACACACACACATGCACACACACACACACGCACACACACACTGTATACACAGTAGTTTTCTCAGTCCAATATTTAAAATGCAGGAAAACAAATTTGTGCAAGAATGTGCAAAACAATGTGCTGATGTGTCCAAATAATCATCAAGAGTGGATTACATCAAACTTAGCAAGTGAGAGCAGGGATGGGAAAGGGATATAGGGTCTAGAGAGAAGGCAGAAATTTAGGCCTGATCCTCCATAGTGTGATTTTTCAAAGGCTTTTCTGAGCCTTCTCTTCTTCATTATCACTCTACAAATAGCCTAACTTCTGCCTGTTAAGAAGAATACAAACATTTGTTTTCAGTATTTTTTTCCTGCTTTCTTCTAAACTTGAGTGAAGTAAGTTTTTTAAAAAGATATTATTCTCATACAGTTTTGCTTGTTTCTTTGTTGGGACAAACACACACAAAGTGAACACAAATAACTATGACTACTGATGACAAAATGCCTAATTTTCACCTTGTTACTGGAAGCCTGTGACTCATTACTAGAAAAGTAAAGGTACTGATTGGTTGACAATTATTCCCAAGACCCTTCCACAGGGCTGCATATGAATTAAGTTTGTATGTGTATGAATTAAGTCAGAAGTAGGAAAAGTTTATATTTTCTTTCCACAATCATTATCATCTTTCCCTTCATTTGTCTAAATTGAATATTACATGCTTTTCCCTGTTTCCTAATTTGCTAAGTTGCATCTGAAAAGTTTTCAAATTTTCCATGGCATACCCTTGGAGGAACAGAATCACTGTCATAGAACATCCATAACCAGTCTTCACATTTGGTTCTAGGGAGAATAACATTTTTGTCATTGGACTTCAGTTTACATGTCAAAAAATTAGGATAATCATCCAGACCTTAACTGAATAGAATTCCTAAATGATTAAACATCATTTATGGAAAACCATGTTCAGTTCACAGGCCTGTCGGCAGCACTCAATAAGAATGGGGGAATGTCCTATTGAATGCTACCTCACACACCTGCCATATCCTTCCTTTTCCTAACCAGTTTTTGATTCACAGAGCTCTGATATTTATCTTGCAGTTATTGGTTTCCTTTAAAAGTCAGAAAACAATCTGAAAGACTTCACTAAAATGTCTAAGACTGACCATTCCTCAGAAGCTGCCTCTTGCCTCCCAGGGTCTCTTGTCATCCATTTTCACTGGGATTTTAAACATTAGTTATCCAAGTCATGGTGGAGTTTTCTCTTCATTTCCCACAGATTCCTCTGACTAGAGCAGAAATTTAAAAATAGCAATACCTGGCAAAATAGAATGAACAATTTCACAGATGTGGAGCTCAAGTACCCACTCAGATGGGGTTATTATTAGGAGACAGAGAGAGGTGGCCTATGAAAGGTTAGTAGATTGGGGATCTGGGATATAGCTCAGTAATAGTGTGCTTAGCATGTACAAGGCTAAAAAGGGTTAGCACATTGGTATTCTAGTCTTAAAATCACCCCAATATAAGTGTTCCTCAATGAATTATTTCTTTAAAAAAAAGACAAACATATGTCTATAGCTATTTGTGCTGTATTAAGAATATCACACATTATTTATCCAAATCTGAAAGACTTTGTGGCCTCTATGAACCTAAGCCTCTAGTGAATTTACTGTGTGTCCCAATCAGTCCCCCAAATCTTGATAGGTCTCAGCTCTGAAGTGATTTCACTGACCTCCCTTCAAAAACTATGGTAATTCTTTTTGTAGTGACACTAGACAGACCCACTCTTTGTGATTGTCCTAACTGAAATGGAATTCAGCACAACATACACATGCACGCACCAGCACACCGTCCCCTCCTCCCCCATACCCATACAGATTCTTTTCTTGCTTCCAAACCAAAAATACTTTTACTTTCCTTTGATTTCCAGCATGCCTTCTTGGGTGCGACATTCTTTTTGGCAAGTTTCAGAGAATGGGTCATTTCCCTGCCTTACTTCTGCATTATGAACACACTCGTGATAACAATTAATGAGAGGAAGGGTTTTTATGATAGCGGCTTGCATCCGGTTTTCAGCTCTTAAATTTTCCCTATATGTGCACAGATCCTATTACCTCTGGGAAAGCTCTTATTAATCTCAGTGTCAGAACTGTTTCAACAAATCTACTGTAATAATGAAAAGTCATCTTATCACACTTCGCTCTCAGTAAATTTACCATTCTTTGATAAGGTTGCAAACAACTGGGAAGTAATTGATCTGTAATTAGTGTGGCAACCGCTGAAGAGAGCCTGTGCCTAGCTTCATCATTTATCTGCCCAGCACAGCGCATCCTGCTCGAGAACACTAAATTATTTAGTATTCTTTTCAAATACAAATGGTCTCAATGGGTCCTCCATTATTTTAAGAACTTTCTGAAGAGGAGGCTAACATTTAAATTTCTGATTATCTGTCACCAGTGCAGTACTTAAAGGAGCTGGGAGTGGAAGGGGATCATTTTTCACACATGACTTGCCTGCTGAAGCCAGCCTGCGCTATGAATGGAGAAGGACAGGGGCTCTTTGATCTGAACCAAACTTGCACAATTTATCTTTTAAATGCACTAAAGCTTTTGATAAATGTCAATTTGACAATTAAATTCTTCAAGGGCCACAATATATCACCATCACAGTGTCTATTTTTGAGGGTCGGTCAGCCATAACATCTTTCAGCAGACTGCAGCAAGCAAAAGTCAGAGGGGAAATGATAGCTCTCAGGCCTAGCTGTTCTGCACATGGTATTTTTCTCTCTTGCTAAGTAAAATAGCTGTGATCTTTTCTTTCGATATAGAGCATATTTCTAATGCCAGAGTTTGTGGTCAGCCTCACAACCCAAAGGGGTTGTGTTCAAGATCTGTTCTCTGTCATTGTCCTGATAGTTTAGGAGAGAAAGGAGCCTGTAGGGGCCATGTTGATATATATATTTTCTTCCCTCTCAAAGGTATTTTCCTTTGTAATTCGAAAGAGGCAAGCTAAGGCAAGTCTGTCATTTTCAGAGGGTCTCAGAATTGGTAAGAGGGGCAGAAGTAGAACTGAGTTCCAACTCTGGTTTTATGGAAGACCCAGTTTATCCTTTAATTACAAAGGTCATCGATTAAGTCAGAGAGGGTGTACTTTATTTGCAGATTGAAGGAAATGAAGACTATAAAAAGAGCCAGCATGAGGATTTGGGGTGAATTTCACCTTCGAGGCCATTCCAATTATCGAGGTTATGTGAACTTCAAAGTTATTTCATGCCTATGCTAGGATCTTTCTGTGTGTCTCTGAGAACTAAAATAGCTATCAGACCATGAAGAAGGATTGGTTCCTGCCTTCTCAGGGTTTACATTCAAAAGCCCTTCTCCTCTTTGCTCTTTTTGCTCCATGAAAACTCAACACCAGCTGGAAGAATAACAATTGTAACGTGACATTTTGAAATGTTTCACATGAAAGATTATTTCGAACTCCATGGTTACTAAGGAGTTTCTGAAGGGCTAACAAAGGAGGACGCTTTGGACATAGCAACAATGCCTGTGATCCCTCTTCCATCATCGCAGATAGTGTCTCCAAGGCCCAATGATGCCCCACCACCCAGGTATTCGGAATGGATGTGATGCTATCTTTTGACAAAACTGACATTTCAGGATGATTATGGAGAAGACTAAAGCTCACAGATCAGATGTCTGACCTACTGAAAATAAAGACATAAGATGCTGCTCTGATGTCCGCACGGTTCCTTTTCTCAAGGACAGAAGAATTGGTATAATCTTCAAAATCTCTAAGAAAAAGTGAAAAAGAGCCACCTGACTGAGTGTCTCGAGGGCGTCACACTGTTTCCAACACAGATTAATTTTTTGGATGGGCTCTCATGCAGGATTGTCAATCAAACCCTCCTGGAATTGTAATGTGACTTTGGCCCTCAGTACAGCTGGAGTCGAGAGTGCTGAAAGTTTTTTCTTTCTGCAAAAGAAATGGAGGTCACTTCCCTGACCTTTCTAATGTCTTCAGTCTCTAACTTTTTATGAAGAACTGAGAATAACAACTATTTTGTAAATGGGGTTACCAGAGGATGTTTGTCACGTACCTAAGATTATTTCCTGAAGGCAAAACAGGGTGTAATGATTCAAGAAGAAAAAAAAATGTCATTTTGGCCAATGCCATTTCAAGGTAGAGTTCTCAACAGCCCCAACAACTCTAGGTGAAATTTATTCTGTGCTTGTTTAGCTGTTCAATGGCAGCCATGTAATATTTAGGTCTTTGTTGTGCTTTGCTTATTCATTCAAGGTAGGTAACTGCTCTGTAAATAAACTCCTCTGTTGCTTTTTTTTCTCATATTTTATCTAACTGTGTTTTATTGGATAGCTTCAAGAAATCAGTGGGCAGATAAACCTCTACTTAGTGATGAGTGAACACTTATCTGTTTTAAATACTGATATTCAGATCAGGATTTATCATAATGTGTATTTTAATGTATATTTTTTAAGAGATTGGCAAAGTTCTTTGGAATGATAATGTAATAAACTTCTAAAGTCTCCTCTATGAAAATTGTCTTTTGTAATATCACTAAGTGAATCATGTGGATTCAACATATGGAAATCAGATTGTAGAATTAATCCAAAATAGAGAATCTCATCATTTACCCCAAAATAGTACTTGGTAAGTATTTCTAACATTTTCCATGCATCACTGGGTGAACTGCTTCAGGAACTGCCCAGAGCTTTTGTCCTTTCCATTTCTTTTGATGCATCATATGCTGCAGGACAGGCCCATCCCTCATGCTGGTGGGATTGCAGGCAGGAGCACAAATGGAGGCCAATATATCATATGTCTAAATATTTAAAAGTTATACATTATGTCTAAAATTATACAAGTTACACATTAAAACTAGCACTAAATAAATTATGCTTTGTTCTTCTACCTTAATAAATATACACTTACAAGAACAAAATGGAGTAGTATAATAAAGGCATAGTTTTTATATGACAATGTCAGCAAAGTATAAAAGATGACAGAATTTAATTACTGTCTAGATTGCACATGTCTGAATGTCTTCTTGATGTGTTGCTGCTGATGGGGTGAATAATAAAGTAAGACATGATTCAGAAAGTATTATATATTCATTCTTTAAATTTGTTCTTGCTTTCCTTTTAGCACAATTATAATGTTATATGTATTGTTAAAATTCTTATGTAGGTGACATCCACATAACATTAGCCATTTTAAAGTGCTCAGTTCAGCAGCACTTAGTATATTTACAATGTTGTGCAACCACTATTCTATCTAGTTACAAACATTTTCATGACCCCAAGAGAAAACTCTACCTATTTAACTCTATTAAGCACTTATGCCCCATTTCCCCTTCTCCCCTATCCCTGGCAACCATGAGCAAAATTATATTATAAATATTAAAGATTTTCACATAACTTTTGTTCTATTGCCAAATATCATCTAGTGTGTTCAACATAAAAGGTAGTAGTAACCAATGTATATGAAATTTGAGTTAATTTTAATCAAAATTTATATCAAACATATAAAAGCAATATTTAAAAAAATACACTTCAAAAGTTATTTTTCTTCTAAAATGTTAAAAGTTATGTATTAAAATTAACAGGAAGTCTGGGCTGTAGCTCAGTGATAAAGCACTTGCCTAGCATGGGTTTGATCTCAATACTGAAAAAAAGAAGTTAAAAGACAAAATATAATAAATTACAATAACTGAATATTAAAGTTCTAAGTAAGCTTTTTAAAATAAGCTAACTTTAAAATTTATTTTTAAATAGAATTTTACTATTTTTATAAAAATAAAAATAAATACAATGTTAACAGTAAATCTCTAAATAGAAAAAAAAGGATGACTCTCCCACAAGGAACTCCTCTTGCCTGACTGCCCTTGAGCTGGAACATTGCTTATATCCCGCTTTCAGAATCCCACTGAAACACCAGTTTTTCCTGGGTCTTAAATCTGTTGGCTTTCAGAATAGAACTACATCATCAGCTTTTCTGTATCTCCAGGAACTGACTATGGATCTTGGGACTTGAGATTTGTCAGTTCCAGAGAACCCTGACCAATCCTTCCCTTCTTCAGGGATTATTGTAATATTTATTTAATGACTTCCTTGGAGAAATTCTTAAGTCTGCATTCTTTGTTATGTGCTGTCCTTATAGTCTCTGCTTGGTTAGCTAATAGTTGGAAAGAATTTTTCTTAAATTTCTAATGAGTGAGTCTCCTATTCTTTGCTGAGGGCCTCTGTGTGTGTGTTGGGCACACCTTCAAAACTTGGGAAGTTTACAACTCTGCCTTAGTCTTCATTTCCTGCTTGTGTCAAGTACAACATTAGCCAAAGCTGAGAGATGGGGACCTTTTCAGGTGTTTTCTGGTCATACACAAAGTCCTATACTTGTACATAGCTTCTATATTCTAGGAATATGTTGAGACAGACCCCTCCTATGGCACCTCTCATTTACTCACTAATAACTTTTAATCATATTGGCCAGCATCATGTTTGCCCATTTTGTATCACTATCTCAGGAAGCTGCAATATTAAGCCGTTGCCACTGATTATTTCCAATAAATGATCTGGGGATTCAGCTTTTCTTACTAAGTCAACTCTGAGTCAGGTCAAGTAAGTAAAAGCTTTTTGAACTGGGCTTTTTGCAGGGGACTGACAAATCCAATATGAGAAATTTTCTCAGTATAGGACTTTGAGGGAAGTTTCAAACCCAGCCTCCTTCAGGGGATGCCCGGTGTGAGGGTGCTGGTTTTTAAAAGCTACCATATGATTGGGAAAAGAGAGATAGAAACAGAGCAATTTAAGGCTGGGGAAGTGGCTCAAGCAGTAACGTGCATGCCTGGCATGTGTGAGGTGCTGGGTTCCATCCTCAGCACCACTTAAAAATAAAATAAAGATGTTGTGTCCACCGAAAACTGAAAAATAAATATTAAAAATTCTCTATCTATCTTTAAAAAAAAAACAAGAAATAGAGCAATTTAAAAAGTACATTGTTCTTATCAAAGTTCAGCTATTTTTCTTGAAGATGTTCCTCTGATTGTTGTAAGCCTCTGGTTAATTTCCAGAATTCTGAAAATGTTGATTTTTGACAATTTTTGCCTGTTTGTTTTTAAATTGCATTTATATAAAGCAGTTTTTTTGGATGTCCTGACCCTGCCAATTTAGAAGTGCTTTTCTTATTTCCTGAGTTTTGCATGTTCAAAACTTTGTCATCTTTTCTCTTGCTGGAAATAAAGTATAGTTTACTCTTGCTGAATATAAAACAATTTGCTTACACTTTTCTTTCCTTAAGTAATATAAATTGTTGAGACACTGAAAAGTTCTTTGGAGAATCTAGAGCTAGTCTAAATTTTTTTTTGTTAATAGGTGACCTGACCCCTTTATCTTACTATGTTTCTCAGTTGGCAATACTTTAGGTATATTGTCAAACATTGATGCTGGGAGGGTAATATATCCTGAGGATAATGGAAGCTTTATGTTGGGGACCCAAGTAGACTCTGCCTTATATTTTTTCTTCCTTGGGATGATATTCTGTATTCTTTCCTGTAATTAACCATACCATGACTACAATAGTTTTCAGTGAGCTCTCTGAGTACTTCCACTGAATTATTAACCTGATGGTGGTTTTAGGGACTCCAGAACTTGCAGTTGGTGTCATAGTGAGAATGGTTACATGGGAGACTATACCTTTAGACTTTGCAATCTGGCTAACTCTGGGTATATCCATTTTCAATAAGATTTTTTTTTAATTTATAGATACTCTTCATTTGTTCTGAATACAAAAACTTTGCCAGATATATAAGACAACTATTTTCTCCCTTGTGTGGTTTACTTATTGTTTTTACAGTGTCTTTTTTTTTTTTCTTTTGGGGGAGTACCAGGGATTAAACTCAGGGGCATTTGACCACTGAGCCACAGCCCAAGCCCTATTTTGTATTTTAGTCAGAGACAGGGTCACACTGAGTTGTTTAGCACCTTGCTTCTGCTGAGGCTGGCTTTGAACTTGTGATTTTCCTGACTCAGCTTCCTGAGCCGCTGGAATTGCAGGCATGTGCCACCGCTTACAGTGTCTTTTGATAAGCAAAAGTTTCAACTCTGAGGAAGTCTGGTTCATTATATATATTTTTTTGTGGTTAGTGTTTTCTGTGTCCTGCCTAAGACATCTTTTCTGGCCCTGGTGTCATAAAGATATTCTGTCATGTTTTTGTAAGAAGCTCCATGGCCCTTATATGTACTTCAGAATTGGTTGATTATATCTGTCTCCTATCTTCTTACTGAAAATGATGTTTACAGAAGTTCTCTTCATTTACTTTGTCACTTTTGTGTCAAGGAAAGGGAAGAAAATGCTGACTTATGATACCTTGTCCATACCAGGAGTATATAGCAATGTAATTTTAATTTAGAAAACCAATCCTAGTATCCCATCAACTTTGTGTATTTGGAATCTGTTCTATCACTAAGAGGCATTAGTTTATTTTTTCTCTTTGATAGTTCATTTGAAACTAAACTTTACTCAAGGAGATTGTAGTCCCAGTCCCAGACAAGATGAGTATATGATAGTGAAATAAACATCTCACTTCTGATTAGAAGAATAATAACATGTGCTTTTGTCAGGGGAAATGGAGAGATAGAGACCAATACCCCATACCCAAATATTGACAGATGGCACTTGGATAAAAGAAGAGCAATGGAAGAAGCAGAGCAAAAGGGGCCATGATAAGTTTTTCAATCTAGGCACATTTTTCAATCTTTCTTTAAAAATAAAATTTAAAAAATTCATAGTTCCCACATCTATAATAAAGTCAAGACTCCTTGCCATAGACTTGGCAACTTTCAGAATTGCTGGTCTGATCCATCTGAAGGAAGGAAAATTGAACATAGTTTGTGTAGAAAAGAAATATTGGATAAACATGATTTAGAAAAAGATCAGCAAATTGAAGTCATAAATATAGATATGTTTGTGGCCTGGCCCAATTTAACTAATAAAAATGTGAATGAGCTTAGAATTGTGGTCTTGAAAGAGGTTAGGTAGTAAGGATAACAGAAGGAATGTATTTTCAGTGGATCAAACTTTTACCGAGTATTTCAGACCAAGTTGAGATAATGACAAAGAGTTGACTGCTGTGACATCGAAATAGGAAAGTATGCCAGGAAAAATCTTTTGCTGAAGTATCAACCAAGCTGATACATATATGCATGAGTATGATACAAATGCATATTATTTGTAAAACATGCACGTGGTTTTCCTGTTCATCATTTCTTGTCTAATAATCTAAGACAAGTACAATATCCATGCAAGTTTAAAATTTGATTATTTCTAAATTTCACTTATTTGCATTTCTTTTTGATTTTTTTTCATGATAAAGGTGAGTAGGCTTAAAAATAAAGATGTGCATGAGCTTTTAGGTCACACATTTACAAGACTAATGATATTTAATTTAGATTCTTTATCAAACCTCCTGCATCTTCCTAACATGAAAGGCTGGAAGTTTTTTAAATATGAATTTTCCTCTTATATTGGCATTGAAGGATGTCAATATAAAACAAACTGCAAAGAATTTTATGTATTGCATTGGCTATAAAATAGTAATTTTCTTTCACAGAGCTGCTGAAATCTCTTTGCCCAACAAAAGAATATTCAACTAATTTTTGCTAATATAAGTTCATGGGGAAAAAGTAGCAGAACTCCTTGGAAAATAGAAAAATGTTCATTCTCTTTTTTTTTCTATTTAAACAAAATGACAAGAGTATCACTGACTTGACAAATGCACAGGGTGACAATTTCATCTGAGGATTTCAGTAGTTCATAAATGCAGGTGCAGATTAATATATCTTTAGATTTATATTTCAAGATGAAATTTTAACATTGTAATACTCTTGATATATAATAAAACATAAATAATATTCAGCTCTTATGTTACATTCTGAAATTATCTTACCTATTCTCACCATTTATCATTTTTTTCTAACTATAGACATCTATAACTCTTAACCCTACAAGTTCTAACTCTTTCATTTTCTTTGAGGCTGCAAGTGTAGCAAGATAAGTAAATTAGATTTTTGCCTCAGTTCATTGTCCATCTATAATCTTTATTTGACATATTTTTGCTTCCTTCCTTAATTTCAGTAAATAGATTCTTTAGAAATAATAAAAACAAATAAATGTTTTGTTTTTTTGTTTGTTTTTTGTGTTTCGTTTCCACACTCATCAATCACCTATTAAAGACATTTGTATTTCTACTGGAACTTCATTCAACTGACACTGCTTTACCTCTGGATTTCCTTTTGCAAAGCTATTCCAAGGCTTCCTGGAAGTACGAGAGCCCTGCAGGACAGGACAGGGCTTCAGCCAAAATAAAGGGAAGAGACATAGCTAATGAGCAAGTACATTGGGACATAGTTTAAAAAAGCACTTTACTCTTTACTACGGGATTCTCGGGGCTTTTGATATACTAATGTGCTTTGTAACTTTCTGAAAATACCATGAACTAACTTTTTCCAAATATTGGAGACCATGAAATCTTTCAGAAATATTTTTTTTAAAAAAAACTGAAAACAGTTCTTATCAAGTTAATCTTAAAGTTCCCTTTATGTCAGAATATTGGAATAAATCTTAAATACATTAATTAGGAAATAGCTAAATAAATTACACAACAGCTACATAGAACATTGTATAGCCATCAAACAATTCTTTAAAAAAATGTTTAATAGCATGTGGACATGCTAATATTGAGTAAAAATTACATAGCTATGGAGAATTTGACAATATATACACAGAAAATTACTGAAATGAATCTACACAAAGGAAAAGATAGCCATGATTTTCTGTAAGTTGAGAACTTATGGCTATTTTTTTCTTCCTTTAATTTTCCTACAAATTTCATTTTTTTAACAATTAAGTGTATCAATTTTATAGTATGAAGAAAAACACTGCAGATGGAAGAGTGGGATTGCTGGGTCAAATGGTGATTCTATTCCAAGTTTTTAAGGAATCTCCACCCTGCTTTCCAGAGTGGTTGCACCAATTTGCAGTCCCACCAGCAATGTATGAGTGTACCTTTTTCCCCACAACCTCATCAACACTTATCGTTGCTTATATTCTTGAAAATTACCACTCTGACTGAAGTGAAATGGAATCTTAAAGTAATTTTGGTTTGCATTTCTCTAATTCTAGAGAAGTTGAACATTTTTTCATTTATTTTCTGATGGATTGTATACCTTCTGTGATGTGTCTGTATATTTCCTTAGCCCAATTACTTATTGGATTATTTATTCTTTTGGTGTTAAGTTTTTTGAGTTCTTTCTACATCCTGAAAATGAGTGCTCTATCTGATGTGCATGTAGTAAGGATGTTCTCCCACTCCATGGGCTCTCTCTTCACATTATTGATTATTTTGCTGACAAGGAGCTTTTTAGTCTGAATCCTTTTTATTAATTCTTGATGTTATTTCTTGCACTTGGAGCCTGGTTAAGGAAGTCAGGACCTAATTCAACATGATGAAGATTTGGGCCTACTTTTTCTTATGTTAGACACAAGGTCTCTGGTACAATTTCTAGGTCCTCGATCCACTTTGAGTTGAGTTTTCTGCAAAGTAAGAGACAGTGGTTTAATTTCAATTTACTGCATATGGATTTCCAGTTTTCCTAGCACCATTTGTTGAAGAGACTATCTTTTTGCCAATGTATGTTTTTGGTGCCTTTGTCAAATATGAGATAATTGTATTTATGTGGGTTTGTCTGTGTATTCTATTCTGTGCCATTGGTCTACATGTCTATTTTGGTGCCAATATCATGCCGTTTTTATAACATGAGTTTTTGACCACTTACAGTAAAATGAGAGAAGAAATGGCTTACATAGAATTGCTAATCAAAAGGGAGGCAGAATTAGAGGATTTGAAATGTTCTCAGTCTATCCATATTTAAAAAAATGATGGAGAGTACACCATCAGTATGGATAAATGACCACTGGTAAGGAGATTAGTCAGCTATCTCAAGAGAAGCCAAGAGCCCTGGACCTGCAGAACTTTGGTGCGTGCTACTCATGCTGCTGTCCATGGTAGACTATGCTTCCCACACACTAGCACCTCATTCCTTGGTTCCTCCAGGTACTCTTCCAGGGGCAGCATGGTTGGTGCCCAGAATAGCTTTTGGGGCATGGCTCTCTGGAGCTATGGGTTCCCAACCACTGCCCAGCAAAGCTATAGGGGCAGGACCAACACCTCAATGGGCTTAGAAGGTGAGAGAGATACCACAGTGGACCTGGAAGGCAGAGCACTGGGTAAAAGAGGATTATTCTCAAGTCTTAATTTGTCCTGTTGAGTTTCAAACTCGCTTAAGACCTATCACTCCATTCTTCCTTCCTATTTTACTCTTTGGAATAGTAGTATTGATCCTATGTCATACATTTTGGAAACACAGCATGTTTGATTTCACAGGTTCATAGCTGGAGAATAGTTCACCTTAGAATGGATTGTACTTTGAGTCTCACCCAAATAGGATTTAGAGGAGACTTTGGATTTTAGACTTCTGAGTTTTTGCCAGAGTGACGTAAGACTTTAGGGGTTATTAGGATAGAATTTTGTGTGTGAGGAGGTCAGTTGGGGGCAGTAACAGAGTGTTATAGGTTGAATATCTGTGTCCCTCTCAAAAGTCATATACTGAAATCTTAACGCCTAAGGAGATGGTATTGGGAGATTAGGTCTTTGGGAGTAATTAGAACACAAGGGTGGAGTTTATGTATCCTCATAAACATGGTTAATAACTTTATAAATGAAGTTCTAAAGAGCTCCCTCTTCTCTTTCACCATTGAGAATACGGCAAGAAGATGCCTCTGTGAACCAGGAAGCGGTCCCTCACGAAACACTCAGTCTGCCAGCCTCTGATCTTAAGCTTCCATGCCTACAGAACCCTGAGAAATAACTGTATAACCTACCCAGTTAACCATATTTTTTATAGCAACAAACTAAGATACATGCTTACCAAAGGCAGGCCACCTATCATAGAGGTGGCAAGAACTGGGAAATAGCTTCTGGAAGGCCAAAAGGGTCTACCACTTAATTTTTTTTTTTAAGAAAATTTTAAAAACTCTATTTATTTATGTTTATGTGCTGCTGAAGATCGAACCCAGTGCCTCACATGTATTAGGCAAGCCCCCTACCACTGAACCACAACCCCAGCCCCTGCCGCTTAGTTCTGTTACAAGGCCAGCCTGATGATGAAGTCGACAAGAGAGAAAGATCTGAAAAACAGAAAGGGAGCCAGAGCCCCCATCTAGCCCTCATCACTCCAAAGATGATCTAAAGGTGAGGAATTTTATGAGTGTGAGCCAACATAACCCTTTTTGTGGTCATATTAGTTCTCTTCCTTCCAACTGAAGAACCCTCAGTGACTGAAGGAGAATAAGTTTCATTGTCTTTAGACTTTCCAAGACAGAATAGTAAAAATTGAAAATCAACTAAAAGGATTCAGTTAACATGCCTTTGGTTGCAAGTGACAAAATAAAAACCCTAATCTACAGTGACTTAAACAATGACCAAATGTTTCATCTTTTATTACTAGAAATCCAAAAGAAAGACTCCGTCTGAGACTTCAGAAGCTGAAGAATAGCATCAAGAACTGAGGTTCTTTGTCTCTCCCTACTCTGCTGTCAGCATCAGCTTTAGCCAGTGACAAAGGTGGCTGCCACTGACCATGGAAACGACATCCAACACAAGAGAGAGAGCACAGGGTCCAGGTCTTTCTCTTCAGTTTATAATACATGAAGTACATCATTGTGTGAAGGAACCGCATGGATGTGACTTGGGCATAGCTGATAAGTGTATGTGTGTGTGTGTACACACATACACACACACTGCCATGTAGCTGATGTTCTGCTTCTTCAAGGTTAGAGTCCATCTAGTCTTAAGTACTGCTTTCATCATAGCGATCACATAAACTAATAATTGCTAAGTGTTTTCATAAGCCAAGCACTCTTCTAAGTATCTTTACATACACTATCTCATTAAAACCTCACAACTTTGATGTTATTTTTATCATTGCAGCTTTGCAGAGAAGACAACTATTTTATCATCCCTGCTTTACGGAGAAAGCAACGGAGGCCACAGAAATGTTAAGTAATTTGGAGAAGGTCACACAGCTAGCAAGCAGCAAGGCCAGTGTTTGATTTCAGGAAATCTGAATACAAGTCTTAGTATTGAACAGTTCTGGTTTGGATCCTTGGATCTGTTGTTTCCATCTGTGTCATCTAGGACAAGTTGCTTTCCCTCTCTGAACTTCATGTTCTATGCAATAAGATCATAGGATAGATTTTGATTTACATCATAGATATGCTAATCACCGTTCTCAATCACTGTTCTGGAGTTCACCAAGATCACCCTCAGATTCAATGATTCACTAAAAGGATTCACAGAATTTAGAAAAGCAGTTTTACTCATGATTATGGTTTATTACAGTGAATAGATTTACATGAAAATAGTACTGTGAAAAGGAGACCAGGCAAAGTCCAGGAAGACCAGGCTCACGCTTCCTCTGGTCCTCTTCCCAGTGGAGTTCACAGAATGACTTTTCCTAGGAACAGTGTGTGACAATATGTACAGATGATTGTCAACCAGGGAAGCTCACAGGAGCCTTGGTGTCTAGAGCTTTCATTTGGGGTCAGTCACACAGGCCCATTGATGACTGTCTTTACTCAGTCCCCAGTCCCTCCCAAGGTCAAACTGATCCAACCTGGCCCAAGGCCTCATGTATTCAGACTCTTTTTAGGCAGATTATTCCAAGGACAGACAAAGGCCAGTCTTTTCTTTGAAATAAAAAGAGTTTAAATGATTCAGAACAGCTGATAAAGATGTTTTGTTTTTGTTTTTGTGCTGGGGATAGAACCCAGAGCCTAAGAATGTTAGGCTCTCTCACTGAGCTACATCCCCAGCCTCTTTGACTACACAATCAGATTAGATGAACTGGTACTATCTCTTGGATCAATCTCTTGGGCCTCTCTCTGAGTAGGCACCCAGTTATATCCTTAATGCCCACTCCCAGCCAGGAAGCTGACTTTAGCAATTCAGGACTTGAGAGGATTCATCCAGCTTCCACACATCTATTACCTTTAACCTGAGCTGAATGCTCACTGTTTCTAGTCTCACAGTCTATAAATAACAACAAACACCTAACCTCATCTGTATTTTGGAATCTCAGAACCAAACACTTTTAAGGGGGAATTTTCTTCAAATTTCATAGAATTTCTCATAGCAAGAAACAACAATGGTTTGGATTACACTTTATGATAAACATATCACACTGTTTCCTCTAAAAATCAGATTACCAATTTTTTTTATTCAACAATATGTAGACAGATTAAGATGTTTGTGTTTCTGTTTGGATTTCCTCAAAGCCTTTTTAATTGCACACTCTTTAAAATAATTTTGACTTTGCCTCTCCAATATTATTTATATTATTTTATAAAATATGTTTATGTATGCTACTATACTAGTATAATGCATTCATAATAAATTATCCACACTCAATATAAATCTTAAGAGGATGAAATTTTAAAGTAAATGTAAATAAAAATTCTAATACTCTCTTCTCTCTCTGTTGTTACAGGGGATTGAACCTAGTATCCCTTTACCACTGAGCCACATCCCCAGTCCTTTTCATTTTTTTATTTTGAGACAGGGTCTCCCTAAACTGCTTAGAGACCCACTAAGTTGCCAAGGCTGACCTTGAACTTGCAATCCTCCTTCCTCAGCCTCCCAAAGCTCTGAGATTACAGACAATGTATTACTGTGCCTGGTCCAAATACCGTTGTTTCTTAATTTAATAGATGGTCTTGTGAACCCATTGGGATACCTGCTTTCAGTGCAGATAGAATTATTCCCCACCCTGGAACCACACTTCAATTCCTGAATGTCACACTATCCTGGTTAACCTGGAATTCATTTCACTACCCCTGAGATCCTCACATTATTGTATTGTCATTGTGTTCTAGAGAACATGATTTGATAAGGTAGTAGGGAAAGGAATCCATATGCATTAAATAACACAAAGCAATGGAATGCTGAGCCGTGTGGTAAGGAGACCAGGGGTTTAAAGCAAACTAGATGTTGGGTTTATTGGACTAGGGTACTCAGGAAGGGTTCATAAAGAGGAAGGGATATGGCCGACCCTTAAGACAGACAGAATTGGGTTGGGAGGCAGAAGTAGGTAAGCAAAGGCCCGAAGGGAGGATTAAATGTGTCCAAAACTGGGGAGAGGATGAGACACTCACTGAAAGGCCCAACATAGACCTCAGAAGCTCTGCCTTTTCCAGTAGGTCACTAAAGTAATTCAGTCTGGCTCCTTTGCCACTTCTCAGAGCTTCACAGGCTGAGCACTGTCCTCTCAGGCCTCATCTGTCAAGGTAACTGAGGAATGTCCATAGTTCTTGGAGGACAAGAACTCCTTTCCCTAGATTTTTAGCCTCTGGCTGGTGTTCAGGCCTTCCCCAAGTGGTCATCAATCCTAGGCTTCCTCTAGCCCAGACTAGTTGGGTAAATGATGGCAGGGGAGTTTAGGTCAGGATTAGAACCTCTTTGCTATATAAGCAATTCATGTTTTCAGGCTCAGAGTTCTGCCCATATACTACGTATTATCTTGGGCTGTGTGCAGTTTTCATTTAAAAAGTGTGTAGTGGGCTGAGACTGAAATCAGGCTGCTGTGATTTGCTGCCTCCCTGAGTAAAGTTCACTTGGGATCATGCCTTGAGAATGTTCCCTCTGATGAGAGTAGGTCTAAAGGAAGATCACCAAGAAGGGAGCAAGGAGGGTGGGTGGTGTGGCAGGAAGTGTGTGCTAATGGAGTTAAAAATTAATTGGCATGTGTGTGGTAACAGGAAAAATGGAGGGAACAGATGTTGAGGCAAGGCCAGTTGCCAGCATGCAGGGATGGATTGCCTGTCTTTCTGCCAGGGCTCACTCCAAGCTCCTGGGAGAAATGGTTTCACTACCTCAAGGTCTTAACGGAACATTAGTCAGGGCTGTGGGGACTGAGTTTTTGCCAAGGAGACGTCATTCTAGACCAGATTTCACGAAGGCAGTGAAAGTGCAGGCCTCTCTTCCTTATGCACTGTCAGACCCTTCAGGTTTGTGTGCTGCTGCGGCACCTTCATAGAGGCAGAACTCAAGGAGTTCACTGTTTTCTATCACACGCACCATGTGTGGTCCCTAGGACACTGGTCCTCAGGTGGAACCCAGCCTCACAACAGGCCTCAGGCTATAGGCATTATTGTTCACAGCATTATGATCTGTTAGAGCATGGGATTCTGTAGAGGTGGGTGTCCATCAATAATCCACTCATTCTTTCACAAGATATATTGAGCTCTCCCATCATATTTAGCGCAAGCATTAGCCAGTGCACTAGAGATCATCAATGAGCAGATATCCCCAACCTGGTGGAAAGTACATTCTAGATGGAAGTGGGAGGAGAAATTAAAAAAAAAAAAACCAGTAGACATAACAAACTATTTTGCTGAGAGGATATGTGTAAGAAAAAGTGAAACAAAATAAAGGAAATAGGACACTGCCAGGGGAGAAAGTGAGTGACAAAGTTGAATAGAAGGGTAGAGTGGGCTTCTTCATTAAAGGGAATTAGGCAATCTATGTCTGGGGGGAAAGAATGGTGGCAACAGCCAGTGTAAAGATATGGGACAGGAGGTAAAAGTGGATTGGGGCCCAGGGCATGGAGGAGTCTTATATAGGCTATTGTAAGGGCCTTGGCTTCAACTCTGAGTAAAATGGGAGATATTTCAGGATTCTGAGCAGAGATGTAATATGATATACTTTCATAATCCCTCTGGCTGCAGTGTGGAGAATAAACTGTGATAGGCAATCCTGGAGACAGGAGGATGACTTTGGAGGTCACTGCAGTGATCCAAGCAGGAGCTAACAGTGGTTTGGACAAGGGCATTGCCGGTGAAGGCAGGAAGAAGCAGTGAATTACAGATGTAGTCTTTTGAGACTGTCTTCCTCTTCAGTTATAGCCGAGTTTCCCTAATTCTAAGCAACTGCATTGCCTTCACTGTTACTCGATCTCAAATTTCCTAGACATGCTTTTTCATGTAATGCTTATTAAGATCCATCTTGCAAAATGTTGTTTTAATGTCTAAGCCTTAAGGCAAAAACTGGTTAAGTGACCATTCATAAAGTGTGTGTGTGTGTGTGTGTGTGTGAATTGAGCAGCATTCTAAGAATAAGAGATTCATATCCGAATTTCTAGCTTTGTTAAAACAAACAAACAAACAAACAAAATCGGAATATCTGGCAATGTGTTTTCTCGTGGCAACCTTTGCTGGATCCAAGCAGCTATTCCTGTTGTGCTATCAGATTCCCCACAGCCCCTCCTTGGCCCTCTTTACACATCGACACTACTTTCCTTTGTTTCCCCTCACATAATTGATATGATGAGAGGACTCAGGTCTTTTCCAACTTGTAAGCAAAGTCCAGTGGATTAAAGGTGAGGGTCATTTACCAGGACATCTGGAGTGGGGCAGAGACCACATGCTCCAGACTTTAGGGAAAAGATTACTTTCTATAGCTCTTGTATCTATCATTTCATGCCTTCTAACTATCAGGACCTGCAGAGCCAACACTATATGAGGTTCTAAGTGTCAGAATTAAGCCAGAGACCTGGAGCCTGATGGACACAGAAGGGACTTATCATTCAGCCCAGATCTTCAGGGTCGGGGGCTCCATGTGGAGACTTCTGGAAGCAAATTCCTCTAATCAAGAAACATAGGGCTGGGGATGTGGCTCAAGCAGTAGCGTGCTTGTCTGGCATGCGTGCGACCATGCGTGCGACCCGGGTTCGATCCTCAGCACCACATACCAACAAAGATGTTGTGTCTGCCAAGAAGTAAAAAATAAATATTAAAAAAAAAAAGAAACATAGGCAGCTGCTTATAATTTCCCTTGTGACTCTGGAGTGCCTATAAACAGAGAGGTAGTGTCTGGGAGCTGTAGCCACCTCTTTCTACATAAGAGACTTGTGGCCTCCAAGTTAAGAGTCCTTAGTTAGGAAAAAACAATATACTCTGCTTTATCTCCTCTTGCTATGTATCCTAAGGGTAGAGCAACAAGTTCTACCTTACTCACTTGTACATATAAACTCAAGCAATTCTCTCTTCCATGACCCTTACCGAAATCATCCATACAGTTGATAGGACTTGAAATTCCAAGTCTTTCATTCCACAATTAGAATAAGACTTAAGATACAAACCATGGAAGTATAAGAACTCTGGCAGCTCTAGTCCTTTTAAGGTCTCAGGATAGCAGAAAGAAAGGAGATGATAAGATGAAAAATCCAAAAAGGTATACTGATCATCCTTCATCACATAATGAAAATCAATCAACTTCCTAGTCCAGGCTGGACTTGGGGGAGGAAACATTTGCAAAAGTTTTATAACACATGTCTCATCTTTTCCTAATTTCCCCCCTCCTCTTATCACCATGGCAACCCACATTTTATTAAGGTAGGAGATGAGATTTGTGAATCTTGTCTTAGCTCCTTGATCTTCAGGTCCCTTTAGTATTGTTTTATTCTGTTTTTAAAGAGCAAACATTACCTAACTTGTATACTGCAGGAAACAGGATTCCTATGGAGGGATACCAGAAGTAGCAGAGAACTTCTAATGGTTATCTACATATAGTAGGAGAGTCATCATGACAATTGATATTCATTCAAGATTATTCCACCCAGGAAGATATTAGGTCCCCAACTGGGAATGAGTGGGGAATGGACTAAAATGTTTCTGACAAATCTAAGTTCACTTCAGCTCTATTTGGATGTTAGAATTTCTTATCATTAAAATTTTCTTGGCATACTTGTTGCTACAGAGAAATAGATTCTCTGAGAGAAGTGATAGACATGCTCTAATTATCACGAAGGTAGAAATTGCTGACTTCAGATTATTCCTGAGAACAGTTTTAAGGAGAAGAGATACCACCAAGTCTAAGAGCACAGTTGAATGCCATGGACAGAAAAAAAAATCAACTAACTAGAAAAGTTGATGTATAATAAGCATAGAAAATGCAGGAGTACAGCATTTTAACAGCTTTCTTTTGGATGCACGCATTGAGGATGTAGAGAGTTTAGATGTGGTCTTTGCCCTCAGAAAGAACTTTACACAATGAATGACAGTGTTTTAAATCATAATGCATACCCTGATTCTGGATGAAATAAGGAGATCAACTGGTCTCAGCAGTAAGTCATTTCTGGTAGAGGTGTGTTCCTTCAAAATGCTTCTCAGCTGCCCTTTAACAAGCCTTAATTTGATCCAGGTGATCAACTCATGGTCCCTCACTTAATGGGAGTGGTGACTCAGGTGGCATATCCGTTTTTTTTTTTCCCCCTAAGCCTGAAGAAACAGCAGTCAATGCATCATTGTTGATAATCATGAGCAGCCCTGCAGAGATCTGGCCCTGAATGAGTCTAGGACTATCTCCTCCCTCCTGCAAAAAGCCACACTTGATGCTGCCCCCAGCCAAAGAACCCATTTTTGTTGTTATTGTTGTTTCTTTGATTCTTTGGAAAGTTGAGGAGGGTTTTAAACCCCAGGATGCAAATGAAAAAATGTACTCTGTACCATGTAAATAATTTGAGGCCCTGAATATGAGTGCTCTAGTCACTGACACGAGGACACATATCCCAACAGGAAGGGGAACATAGTGTCTGTCAGAGAGCAAGTCCTGTGTGTATCCTCCTGGTCTCAAAAGCAATAGCAGCCCAAAGAGAGAATTAGGAAAACAAGACCTGTCATCTTAGAAATCAAAAAGGGATTTCAGAGGGGTATGAGAAGGGGAAAGACAGCAGACATATGGAAGAGTTTTCAGCTATGGAGGAAGGAAACTAAATGCAGAGACCATTATTTCAATTTTCTTCAGTTTTCAGTCTTAAAAGATGCCCAGGAAATATTTTATGCTAATTCTCTTTTCTTAAAAAGCTGAAAAATCTTTCAAAACAAGAAAGAAGTAAATGTGGCTTAGAACTGTGTCTTTTCACCCTTTCCTTCAAAATAAATTATTTTTTAAAATGCAGGATCTAACTAGTTTAAAGCCATGGCATGAGGACAATTTCACTGAAATAATCAGAACATGTTTGCTGAATAGAAATCCTCAAGAAGTTAAATACTTCATGAGAGCATTTTTAGAACACTGGATTCATTCACTTGTGAATATTCTGGAAACATAGAGGATACCTTCTAATAGGAAGAGCACTCTGGGCTTTTATTAATTTTCGCAGTGCTTCTTGGCCTACTTTCACCTTTTTTTTTTCAGTAACATTCTCTGTAGAGATGCAATTTAGATGAAAAAAATAAACAGACCAGAATTTAAAGTAACTCTTTTATTTTCCTAAGCCTTACATGGTTTCTGAATGATATTTCAATAAACGTGATCTAAAATTTTCATAGGGATAAACATGCTTATGTAACATTTTTTGAACAAAAAATTTTCATACTTCATTTCAAAGACTGCATTAATTAATATTCATCATAGTCATCTGAGAAGGGAGGGGGCAAGTGCTGGGGAGTGATATTGACCACATTATATTGTTATATTGCATATTGTGTGATCTACAGATATGTAACAACAAATCTCACCAATATGTGCAACGATGATACACAAATTTTAAAAAGATGTGGAAAATATCCATAGCCATCAATGTGAAAATTGTACCATTTCTACTATGTAGTAATTTTAATTGTTTACTTAAGATATATAGGTGTTTTAATCAGCTTTTTTGCTGCTGTGACTTAAGGACCCAACAAGAACAACTGTAGAGGAGGAAAACTTTATTTGAGAGCTCATGGTTTAAAAGGTCTCAATCCACAAATAGCATTCTCCATTCCTTGGAACTTGAGGTGAGGCAGAACACCATGGCAGAAGAGTGTGGCAGAGGGAAGCAACTCACATAATGATCAGAAAGCAGAGAGAGAGACTCCACTTGCCAGGTACAAATATAGACCCCAAAGCCTTGCCCTTAATACCCCACCTCCTCCAGCCACTTCCCACCTGCCTCCAGTTGTCTCACACCTGAGCTTTTGGGGACACCTCATATCTAAACCATAACAATGGATATTGAGTCTTCCTTTTATCTCAAGGAAAGTTAGAGTATAGAAGGCAAACTCAGGCAAACAGACCCTGTCATCCCTTCATGCACAAGTGCAAGTTTGTGAGTTTGTGGATGTGTGTGTGCGTGTTTGCACATACACAGCTGGTGAGGGAACAGTACATTTTAGAACAAATTTTATTCTCCTAAAATGCTGCTTTATTTTTTTATAAATAAAGTTTTATTAGAACAAATCCATGTCCACTTATTTATACATTGTTTTTAAATTCTAATATACACTATTTCTATATAAGAAAGTAACTGAATTTTGCATATGTAGCTAGACACCTGTTTTATTCCTAGGCATTTATTTCTTAAAATGCTGCTTTAAAAACAAAGCCCAGGGGGCTGGGGATGTGGCTCAAGCAGTAGCGCGCTCGCCTGGCATGCGTGCGGCCCGGGTTCGATCCTCAGCACCACATACCAAAAAAGATGTTGTGTCCGCCGAGAACTAAAAAATAAATATTAAAAATTCTCTCTCTCTCTCCTCTCTCACTCTCTCTTAAAAAAAAAAACCAAAAAACAAAAAAAAAAAAAAAACAAAGCCCAGGGGCTGGGGTTGTGGCTCAGCAGCAGAGCTGTCATCTAGAATGTGCAGAGCTCTAGGTTCGATCCTCAGCACCACATAAAAGTAAATAACTGCAAATAAGAAAACTTTAAAAAAAATCCCAGTGAAAATTTAAAATTTGAGTAATTTTATCTTAGCAATAGCTCTACCCTTAAATTTAATAAAAGTAGTACCAGCTTTTAATACAATGTTACTTGCTAAAGAATTCTCCTAAGATAGCTTTCTTAAAATTTATGCTATTAAAATTAAGTATACTTATTTTTATATATCAGGATTACAAAATCATTACATGATTTGCCACAAACAATAACTATATTATTATCACAAGTGGTGAGAAGAATTTGACTACTCACAGTGTCTTGGCTCTGAAATGCTTTCCTATATCCTTGTGGTGTTGAGTAAACTGTTCCTGAGACTCGGTAATGAAACACATCAATCCCTGTAACAAGCTTCATTGGAGGGGGCACTGAAGCAAAGGGGGCACAAGACTGGTGCTGAGGGGTCCCCCTGGATATCTTTCAGCACTGTTTTGAAAAGACCCTTAGAAGTGTATAGAGTGCACTCACCAATGGGCACCCAGTAACTGAGCCCAACTGTAATTTTTAAAATGATAAATAAGAGCCAGCATTTAAAAATCTGTAGATGTTATCTGAAAAATCAAAAGTCCTGGTTTCTCTTACACATTTGGATGACACAATAACATAGGCATGTATTCCCACACAGAAATGCTTGGCTACAATAGAGGAGCCCTGGTCCCTGTAGCCATGAGTGGTGAGTGATCTTCATTTATAGGATTTCTCACACTTTGCCCATCTCACTTGTGTTACATTTTTGACACCTGTAGTTATTTCTACTGGCTCTGGCCTTAGAGAATGCATTGGTCAAACCACTAATCTGGACGTGAACAGATGAAATAGCTAAACCCCAATACCCTTTGGTTTTCAAAACTTCCCAGTCTGGTGTCTTTGTCACCTAGAAGTCTTTCCTGCTCCTCTAAAGATGAGGCCATTATCCTTATACCCACAGGGCCCTATGTGCTCTATCATTGTGCTTTCTGCATTACAATAAAATAACTTACTAATGTCTTTGCTGCTCAAAGATTTTTAGATAGCCCTTACTCTCTGCCATGTACCATAAGGATACTAGGGATAAGATATCCAAAGACAGGAAGAGATTAGAGATGAATGAGGAAAAGAGCCACATTCAAGCTCTATTAAGAAGATCAAGAAGGGCTCTTTAGAGCAACTGACACCTGAAATACTTTGTGAAGGATTTCATAAGAAAGTGAGGCATAGGATGCAATCCAGGAAGAGGAGACAGATATTGGAAAAGCATTTGGGAAACAATGATTTTATAGGATGTGTCTGAAACACACAAAAAAATACTCATCAATTTGGGGATGGGGAATGGGCTCTTGGCTGAGTAAAAAATGAGAGCCCTTTGGAAGTTTCTGAACTGCAGAGAGACATTATCAGTGCTGGGTTATCAGGAGTAACCAAGGAAGAGATAAAAAAAATGTAACAAGGAGCAAGCATTTGTTGAGTGTGCCAAGCCTATGGTATAATTTTATTTTATCCTTATAGCTCTTACAAAGAGGTTGGTAGGTTTCCCATTTTAATTACAGAGGGGAAAGCACAGACATAGCCAGTTAAGTAAATTGCTGATCTCTCTCAGTATCCTTTATGTTTTGCCCAATATGTGTTTGTTGTATGGTACAAAGATGACCAAATGGATGAACTAACTAGTGGATGGAGAATGGAAGAAGCTGGGGCTGCATCAGCTCTGACTCATGCTAAGCCCATGTTCTTTGACTTCCACTGACTGGAAGATGTTTCAATGGGATACAATAGGCTTGAACTGAGGCTGTAACACCAACAGTGGGTGGAGGTGCCAGCAGGAGAGAAGCTAGAGAGGTGGAGCCAGTAACACTGATACAGTCCTTCTAAGGTGAACAATCTCCTGATGTTCCTGGAACTAAGGGGTTTCTAGGGGTAGAGGGGTCTCAGACGGTTAATCTAGAGGAAGAGTCATACATTCCAAGGTGGGGAAGGAGAAGTGCCAGGAAACACTTCAGGAAGTAAGTGATATTGTAACTGGATAGAAATGGCCCTACAATTGTAGCAGACATCAAAATCCTCTGAAGGACTTGTTGAGCACAGAGTGCTGGATTCTACCTCTGGAGTGCCTGACTTAGTAGATGTGGAGAAGAAGCAGAGAATTTGCATTTTTAACAGGTACTCCTGCAGCTGTTGGCACAGAATCATTTGACAGCCACTGATTGCAGTTTGCCAGGCATTTCTGCAGGCCTCAAAACCTTTGCTACTCGTGATGGCCCCATGGGGTGGGCTGGGACCACTGGGAAGTTCTGAGAGTGAATGCCTCCTTCTAGACTAAGACCAGGAAAGAAATAGAAACAGTGTTATACTGGACACTGCCTTGGGGTCTGGGCTCTTGAGATTTATCTGTACTCATTGTTAAGACCAACTCAGAGGCTGAGATCCCCTGATACAGCCTTATACTCCCAGAGAACTTTTATGTACTATGAATGCCCCTGACATTCTAACATTTGTGGAGTCAGTCCCTTCTGTTTAGACAGAATCATAAAAATCCTGCCTTTCCCCACTCTGTGCTATGTACTGCTTCCCCTGTGATCTTCAGCAAATGGTGTCTACTTCCTAAAAGTGTTTTTCTAGAAGCCACTCTGTTCTGGTGCTTACAGAGATACCTGCCTATACAAGGGGAGTTATTTGCTTGTAACTAATTTTCCAAAAGCAACCCTGAGCTTTATCTGGAAGTCTCTGGAATAAGTCAGAGGTTGTCTACGTTGGCTTTTAGGTTTATCAATTAAGGATGCCTGTGGGTATAGGCTACTGTGTCAATCAACTTTTCATTGCTATGACCAAAATATTTGACGAGAGAACAACTTAGAAGAAGGAAAGTTTATTTTGATTCACTTTGTGGTCAGCAGATTCCATTGCTCTTGGCCCAAGACAAGGCAGAACATCATGACGGAAGAGCATGGCGGAGGAGCCCGGCTCTACTCATGATGACCGGGAAGTTGAGAGAAGGGAGGAAGCTGCAGGAAAGATGGAGGCTCCCAGGACACAGCCCCAGTGGCTCACCAGCTCCAGCCACACCCCACCAGCTGCCATTTAACACCCAGCTAGTCTATTCAAATCAAGATGGATGTTTAAATTACAGTACTCATAATTTAATCCTTTACCTCTGAACATTCCTGCATTAACAGGAGCTTTGGGGAGACAGCTCATATCCAAACCATAACAGCTACCAAATTTTACAAAAGAGATTAAAGAGAAAAATGTTGATTTTATGTATTCTAGAGTTTACAAAGTACTTTCATAGGTTATATCTCATTTAATCTTTATAAAAACTATCTGGCTGTTACCCATGTTTTATAGATGAAGACAATACAGTGATATATCCTCAGGTTTTCATCTAAAAGAGCAATAGTTAGGTCTCATCCTCACTCTGCCCCATTGTCTGTCTGCCCATAATAAAGGCAGGAAGTCACTCTGGCTGCATTCTTTCATATGTATATAATGAAACGCACAATTCTTTCATATGAATGCCAAGTCTGTGAATATCCAGATGCTAATCAGCCTTCAAACTCATCCCCCAATGAATGCCACACCTTCTTTTCCATAACCTTTAACCCACTTTGTGTCATAAGCTGCATATTTAACATCATTACATGTTAAGTCCTCATAGACAGTCTTGCATTCCTTCCTTCCCCAGGGCCCTAGAACAATGCATGTACACAGCAGGTGCTCAGTGATCATGTACTAAGCATCTTCCAGAGCATGGTGATCATTAGGTAAGAACCTTGCCCTCACATAGATTCATAAACATCCAACAGGGAGAGTTACGTTTTAGTTTCCCATGGCCGCTGGAGCAATGAGAACACACTTCATGGCTTAAAAGAACATGAATTTATTATCTTAGCCTTCTGGAAGTGGGAATTCTGAACCCAGCTTTACAGGTCTACAATCAAGGGGTGGCCAGTATTTGATCCCTTCCAGAGGCTCTCTGGAATGATCCATTTCCTTGTCTTTTCCAGCTTCCAGAGGGTGCTCTTCTTCCATCTTCAAAGCCAAACACAGGGCTGGAGACCCCACCTTGCAGCACTCTTGTCCTCTCTTCTGTCTTTCTTCTGTCTTTAATGATCTTGTGATTACATTGGGCCTTTCTGGATAATCTACAATAAATTCCTCTGATTATCACTCTTAATTCCCCCTTTGACATGTAATATAACTTATGCAGAGGTTTCAGGAACTAGTGAACTCTTGGGGGTGCATTATTCTGGTATCACACTGAGGCAGAGAGCAAAAGGTGGGGAAAAATAAACCAACATGAGTACAATTCACATAAACATATCTCAACAAAAGCACATGTTGCCACTATCTTAGCACTTTCAAGGTTATCTTACCCTGCACTAAAAGCCTTCTGTACATTCTGTGTATACATGTAACCTCACATCAATCTAGTGGTATTTGTATTATCCCTATTTTCAGATTAGGAAAGATCGACAAAATTATGTTACGTGCTTACGATCCATAGATGTGCTAAGTAATAGAGCCAAGATGATGCTTCTCTCCTCACCCCACACTCCCAGCCTCATGAAGTCCATACCTCTCCTCTCTGTCAGTCACACACAGCTATGTATTTCCATAGGTCCTCTTTTCTGTAACTCCAGCCCAGACCCACTTCACTATACTGTAAGAAGTAGGGTAAAATGAGAACTGGCAAAACCCTCCAGCAGGTAACTCTTAGGGGATTTGTTTTTCTTCTTATTCTTGTTGTTCAAGGAGACAGATGATAATTAAAATGTCAGAGCCCTTCATGCTTCCCTGATCAAGATAACTACTTTACCACAGGTGATAGAAAGAGAAGGAGGAAATGTCTGCTGTGGGGGGAGGTAGGTAATGATTCTGTGAAGGGGCAAAGCTGAGGAAACCAAGCCCCCTCAGCTCAAGGGACAGCTGATTGCAGCTTCAGATGAACCAGGGCAAGGGCTCCCCAAGGGGGTCTTCAGGGAGCTTCACAACCATCCTTCCTCCTCCAACCCCTATTCCTACCAGCTCCATAGGAGCCAGTTCCCAGAGGATCTGTCCAACAGCTTGCTAATTCTATCCAATCTCTCCAATTCAGTTAATTCCCAGTTTCAGTAGCAGAAGCAGCAGCTGTCAAGATCAGCAGCTGTGTTCTTTGTCTCTATTGCTCTACCTCTCCCCCTTCCCTCTCCAAGTTAACGAAGTGGATCACATATAACTTTCTAGAGGAAAAAGAGAATAAAGGTCTTGGATGGAATCGGAGAAAAAAGGAGAAATAAACTTGTAGGAGCATGAAAGTGGAAGGTCAACTGAACACATTGGAGGGAAGTTCCAATTAACCCCCAAGTCCCAATTTCATAGTGAGCAATTTGCTCTTTAGAAGTTAATTCTTTTCAAATTCACTTTGGCAGAAAATTAGTTGTTTCTTTCTTTCTTTTTATTCCAATATGTTATGGGCTAGTTCACAGTTCTACTGTACACAACTAGTGTGCAAGCTCACACCATGTGTGACTCACCTTGGAATGAGGTGGTACTGGCGGGCCAGTCCCACCTACACCCTGAGTAGATGTCAATGCAATGGTAAATTGCTATAAGAGTTCCTACACACTCTCCATTTCCGTCTTTATCTCAATTCCTAAGGAAAACTGTCCTAGAGGCCTCATTAAGAAAGTGAGATCTACACAAAAGTTAAAGTCATGTTAGTCTTGTGCATTTCCGGAGGAAGAATATTTCAGGCAGTGGAAATAGCTAGAACAAAGGTGGGAGCCAGGACAGGTAAGGGGCCTGATGTGTAAGGGAGGGCAGTAGATCATGTTGGTTCTGTGGACTGTTGAAGATTTTGACTTTTCTTTTTTCCTCACTCTGAATGAAATGAGGTACACTATGGATTTTGAGCAGAGGAGGACTGTGGTCTAGCTGCATTGTTGGTAGGGCAGGGAGGCTGGTTCACCACTGCAATCATTCAGGCAAGAGATAATAGAATTTCAGACCACTGTATCAATACTGAAAGGCTGACAAGAGATCCAAAATTGGATGTATTTTGAAGATGGAAGATAGATAGTTTCAAGTAAGAGCAGGGCTAGTACCACGTATGGGTTTTGGCCTGAACAACAGGAAGGATAGAGTTGTTATCACTGAGGTGAGGAGGGCAGCATATGAGGTAGGTTTGGTAAGGAAAACTCGGGAATTTAATTTTCACCATGTTGAGATTGAAACCTCCAAGAGACCTCCAAAGAGGGATGAGAGCTGCTGGGCTCTCTTGCATACAGGTCTGGAGTGTGGGAGAGACGTCTGGGCTGGAAATAAAAATGAGGGAGTTGTCAGTATTTAAAGCCACAGGAGTCAGTGAGATCACCAAGGGAGTAAATTTAGAGAGCCGGTGCTCTAAAATGAAGAGATGGGGAAGGGGAAGGGAGGAACCTGTGTAGGAGTTGCAGGATGGAGAGCAACAGAGTGTAGTGCCCTGAAAACCGAAGGAGGAGTGTGTTTGAAGTGAGAGCTCAGGCAAATTATCAAGCTTTGCTTTCTGCATCTGCTACTGGAATATTAATCCTCCTATGAGGTCATTGTAAGGATTATAAAGAAGTTAATCCATTTAATAAATATGTACCATGTAGTCGCTGTATGGGATACTTGAATTTGAGTAACATAGAGTTGCCTACCTCAAGCAAGAGATTACATATTTGTAAACCAAATGTGCCTGACCCTGGAAGGTGCTCAATAGATAATTCTTTGCTTGGAATAGTAATTGCCTCTGTGTGGCCTACATGGATTCACACTTTCCTCTGTTTCTTGAGACCAATTAAAATTACTTAGTGCTCATTAGTCAGAATCAGTAAGCAAGGGAATCTTTCCCCACCACTCCAACCATTTCAGTGTAGTGCTCTGATACTTCAGAGAATACGTGGACTTCTTTCTTGGTTAGGGAATAAGAGGGGTCCACTTTGGGACATAGTGACAGGTCTTACCTGGGCTGATCTGAGAGCCTTCTGAGTGTGAGGCCATCACAGGGAGGCCAGTAACCCTAATGGTGCCATGAATACAACTCTGTCTCAACTCTCATGTCTAAAAAGAAATGAAATAATGGAAAAGGCAGTTTCCAAAAGGGGGGGGGGGATTTCAGAGGGCAGCTCAAAGCATGTATGCCAAAGGCCAGACCTGCTGCTTCACCGGTGGCCCATGGAAAAAATGCAGAGTGTCCATTGCATCTATGTTTCCAATGCACACTTAGATTTATGTAGGTAAGACTCTCTTTAATTTTCCTACAAGCCATACAGCCACCTCCTTTGCCTGGCTCACTGTGAGTCTTCCAGCAGCCCAGGACTTGGAAGGGTGCTTTCTCCATCTTCTCTACCCTCTCTCCAATCCTCCTATCTGCAGGCTGGATCTAACCCCAGGGCTCCACAGCCAGTAACCAAGGTAACCAAAGCCCCAGAGCTTTTGGGTCTCCCTAAGGACAGCTCAAATGGGCACGGGCTCCAGGCAGTCAAGGGGGAGCAGCTCCCCCAGCTGTGTTCTCTCTCCCTTGACATTGCCCTGCCCAGCTGGGCTGCTGCAGAGGGAGGCTCTTAGAAGCCTGCTGTTTTCTTCATGACTGTGGGTGACATTGCACAGGCATTCCAGTCTCTCTTATGGTGCCTTTGTTTTGATCTACAAAAGTCTGCTGAGCTTCTTTTGGGCCTTGTCATGTTAACAAAAACAAATGTAATAATATGCACTTGAAAAGGTTCACATGTCTTGATATTTTAATAAGCTTTTGATTCTACAGGGACCTCTGAGGCTTTTAAAAGTTTAAAGTTAATAAAGAGAGTAAAAGAAAAAAATATGAATTGTTTTTAATTATTATTATACAGGATTAACCAAGCCAGTTGTGTATAATTAGACAGTAGCTACATTGCATAGTAGAGGCAGTAAATAGGCCCACAGGGGGGCTGCCAGAAGGCTGAGGTGTTTACAAGGCACTGGAGATGTTTTCACCAAGCACATAATCCCTGTTGCAGTTACTATTGCTTTCATAATGGATGTGTTCATTACAACCAGAGACTAATGTGCGTATCCATCATCTTTCTAGCACAGAAGACTCTGAAGTGGGGGATAGCAGGGGAGAGTGTGTGATATCCTTTGGTGGTGAAATTATTAAGGGAACCCATTAGTATGCAGCTTTGGGGTGGTTTTATTTTGGTTGCCATTGCTGAGAGGAATTTTAAGGAGAAGTTAAATAAACAATTGCCAAAAGAGTGATTAAGATATTCCTAAGAAAGTTGTAGGGGTTTTTTTGTTTGTTTGTTTGTTTTGTTGGTTGTTTTTTGTTTTAAATACCTCCAGCAGTGAAAGCAATGGGCCAGAAGTTGTAGGGGTTTGTAATGAACCATCCTATGACCTCAGGGAATTCATTCATTAATTCAACATTGATGGATGCTGCTGTAGGCCAGGCATTGTCATAAGTGCTGAGGACAAAATAAACACCAAGAAGAACTGGATCCTTCTTTCTTGGTGTTCTCAAATCAGGACATCCCTCTGAATCACCTGGGAAGCTTTTCCAAAGAAACCCACTAGGATTCCAGCCTGGGTAGAGCTGGGTAGCATCTCCAGGGTATGACCTGAGCATATGAATTTTGGTAATGTATTTCAGTGATTCAGATGGCTTCTGATTGGAGTGGGAGAGAGTTATAATCTAAAAATAAAATACAATAAGTGTTATGAAAGAGGAAGTATTTAACTGCTCTGAGCTTCCACCCCTTTATTTCTATCATGGAGATAACAATGCCTGTTATGTATTTCTAACTTAGGTCAAGCTGACTCAGAGGAGGACCCCGTGGGATGTTCCCTGAGGAGAACTCTCAGAATAAACAGTTGTTGGAATTGGAAACTAAAAACCATTGGTTGCTTCCAGAATGGGATGCCACTTGAGGGAAGGCAGCACTTTACAGCCCTGGCCCCATCCCTGAAGAGTGAGTGACTAACTGTTCAGTCACCTCCCAACTCTGACTCCTAAGAACTATGAATGAGGAACTCCATCCCAAAGGGTGATGTGGGTGGATGCCACAGTACCCATCACAGTATCCTAGAAGTATGGATATTGAAATGGAGGTTGGAAATATTCCAAAGGTAAGTTATTAATTTTGTTGTTAATGCACAAACAAATTTACTCTTCACAGTGGCTTTTGAATTTTATTCATTTTTGATGTCAGAATGATCTGGTTACAACATCTGTCATCTCATGATTATCAGTGTTAATTAGACTGAGCTTGCTGCTGAGGCTAGGACCTGCCCATCCCCCACTCCCTAAAGCTCTTTGTATATCCCTTTCCAAACCTCCACACTTGATCTGAGAAGGCACGTTTCCAGGATAAAACAAGTGATTTTTTTTTTTTTTAAGAGACATAAATGAAGCCAATTCTCTTTCCGCACACTTTAAAAAGCTAAAGGTTTTGCTTGTGGTCACACTACTACTAAGAAGAAAGTGGTAGTTTTTTTATTTATGTTTGTGAAATATTTTCTTGATCCTCCTACTTAAAGATAAGTTGATGGAGTTGTTTTTGCATTCAAACAGTCTAAACCCTGTTTATCTTTGTTCCAGCATGCAGAACTAAGGGGATCATTTAAATGACCTATAAGATTTCTCTGGCTCTAACTCTCCCTGATTCTATAATCCCTCAAGCCTGTTGCTGTGGGCTGGGTGTACTAGATTTCCTCCCTGACAAGAGTAGGCAATTCAGGGAGACCTCTTAAGTCTAGCCTATTCTGCTAGAATGGGAACAGTTATAAAACTGTGCTACTATAACAACAAAACCAGAAGATTTTTTTTCCCCCTTCATCTTCTCCATCTCTTTGTCTACACTCTGTGGAGCAGGGAGGTCAACTGCAAGAGAAATGCAAATGGAAAGACACTACCAATGAGAGAGAGAGAAAAAATGATTAAAAAATCTCATAAAACATTGGGATCCTCCTCCATTGTCTTGGCTGGACACAGATTTATACATGTTCTGGTTTTCGTCAAACACTCAGGAGGAAAAGTGTCACAATTATGTTTTTCATTTTACTTTCATTTAAAGAGCCATCTCTCATCAAGCTGCTCCATCTCTACCCATGTTTGAGAGTACTTTAAGCAACAGGAAATGCTCCATGCAGCCTAGAACTCCCTGTTTTGGGAATTGAAAACAGCAAACCAGTTTGCTGGGAAATAGTAAATGGAAACACAAATAGGTAGAGCTAGGTAGTGGAACTCTAAAATGGCGGAAGTGAGCCTAGATGGTAAGCTGGAAATGAGTTTTCAATATACTCACCTGGAAAACATGGTTGTTAGAACTTTGAGCTCCAACTACAGGCCGTTGTATCAGACAGACACTCAAATAGATATTTGTATAACAATTCCATAATAGTCTTCCCTCTGGAACTGAAGATGGGGCCACCAGGACAATCTGCCAGACATGGGAACCAGACCAATTCTGAAATGTAAAAGGAGGCTTAGGAATAGTGGGACAGCCACCATGATTTGGTGACTAGGAAAAAGGAAAAATGACACAACGGTTTAAGAAAAGATGAACAAGTTATTTTGAAGCAGAATTGGCTAGGAGGAACGTTACTGTGTTCTTTATTGTGTTCTACAGAAAGTGCCACAAAGAGCACTCATCCCCATGGTATAACTAGGAGATGTAATAGGAGGAATTTGAAGAGAAAAACTTGAGACAGGCATTAGGGAAGAGACAGTACTTTCATATTCCCAGGGGGAGGTAAGCACATTCAAGGCATTTAAAAATGGAGGTTGGATTAAACTCTAGGAAATATTTTCTATTGTCAGCAACAATTCTCTGCTGGCCCACTGGGATAAAGTACATCATCTAACAAGACATTTTCATTTCTAATTTCTTTAACTCCATGGAAAACACTTCCTGAATTCTCCACAACTCTCTGTGGTGTTTACTAAGTGAAATAACTTAGTGCCCTCCACAGCCTTCACTAACTTACTATCCACTCGCTTCTCCAAATCAATAATAAACACATTAAATACTATTGGTCCCCAAACGGACCCCAAATGCACCACGCTATTAACCTGTCTCCACTCCAGGAGACCAACAGACACAGTTTCCTACTGCTTAGCTGGTTTTGTAAAAAAATCTCCTGTCTTTGACTGCTCCTGCCCAGTTTAAAGAAGAGCTCACCTCCACTCCTGTTCTTCCCTAGTTAATGCTGTGTGGCTATCGGGATGGGGCCTGGACCCCTGGGTTCAGGAGCTGGGATAACACCCATCCATTTGATGAAAGGCCCAAGAGATTGAGCAAGAAAGAAAAAGAAGGCAAAAAATAAAGTAAAATAAAACTCATTGTTCTTGCTGAAACCTCAACTGCATTGCCATTTTTCAATCCATTGAGAAATGTCAGTGTTCTTTCCCACTGTCTGGAGGAGGCAGATTTGACCAGGTGTCTCCACACAGAGTGGGTTCTCACAGTTTGGCTGCGTGTGTGTCATCAAGCTAAATAAGGAGCCAGTTCAGTCCGCCACCCCCCTTTGCTTCTGCCGGCCAGACACACTTCCCCATATGACAGTCTTATAAATAGCTGCTAAGCAGCTGGTCCTCCTCTCACCTCCTGACTCTGTCAGATTCCCCACCAGAAGCCCCTGACAGTCATGCAGCTGGGAGCTCCCCCTGTCTCTTATTTTCGCCTCTCCCCTCTCTACTTCTGACGTGTGGCCACCACCTCAACCGTGTCCACTATAGCCAGTCATGGATTAGCTTCCATGGGAGAAGGGGTCAAAGAGGTTGGTGGCTGAATTTGACCACTGAAGCAAGCTGTCACCCAACTAAATGAGGGGATGGAAGGTTGGGAGACACTGCAGAGAGACACCAGACAGTCCATAGTACACGGACCAGATGGCTGACCCAGCAAAAATCCCAGAATCATTCTAGAGTGACTCAAATATTATAAATATCCACAGGGTTCTGCTACACTTCTCTCTCTATATGTACATATTCAAGAATAGTTTTGGGGCAAATAAATATAGGATAAAATACATTATTATTAACTTCTACAGAAGTAGCAACAATATATTCAGAGTTCAAATGAGGGTATGATTTAGGATAAGGAAAGTGTATGAAAGAATTAAATATTCAGGGCTGGGGTTGGGGCTCAGTGGTACAGCGCTTGCCTAGCACTTGTGAGGCACTGAGTTCCATCCTCAGCACCACATAAAAATCGAATAGATATATTGTGTCTACCTACAACTAAAAAATAAATGTTTAAAAAAGAGAAAGATTCAGAAGCCAATATGCAATAAGGAAGAGATGAACATAAGTAATGTATTCTTCCTAAATATTGTTGGCCTTTATGGAAAAAAAGAGGCTCTAGCTTATAGGGCGTCGGAAGTGCTGGAATGGTCAGAAAGAGTCCAGTCAATTTTATAGGAATTGGTTGAGTGCCTACTGTGTGCTAGGCTCAGGAAATATGTTATCCCCTGGCCTTGATGGACCCCTGGGACAGAGAAAAACAGACAAGAAGAGGACCAGCCAAGGTTGTTGAAGGTGGAATAGCCAATTTTTCTTTTTGGGTGAGAGATTCACAGAGGACTACAGAGAGGAGACAGGACAATTTAGGTTAGCAGAAGTTCAGACAGGAAGCTGAACAAATTCCAGCTGAGCCAGGAACCAGTGAATAGATCCACTGAATCAGAGTCTGAGGCCAGGACTGGCCCAAGTGGTCTGGATCAGGGATACTGACATGGGAAGAGGATTCTAAATATTAGAAATGAAGCCATTAGCAAAGTGTATACTGAAATTGCAGATCTTGGTTGTCTCCTGAAGAATCCATCTACTTTCTGGTACACCTAATGTAAGCTAATCTGAATGCTTAAATCTATCATAGTTTAAATCTCCAACCAAAGAGTCATCCTTGAACCATGATCCCCTGGAGATTATTTCCCAACTTACCCACATATTTGTGGGAAATGCATAGTTGTGGCTGTGACTGAGGGACCCTTTACAAAGTGAACAGAAGTTTTGGCCTGGCTCTGCTGGACCAGGACTTGCTTTTGAGCTAACACACAACTAAATACTACTACTTGGTTCATTCATGGGCAGGACAAAGGCAGAGGGTAGGAAGACACATATCACCGGTGACAGGTTGTGGCTTCCTTTGGGAGGAGATCAGAGCTTGATTTCTGAGGCTGCAGAAGGACAGCCTTGGTCCTTGAGGACATAAGGGGCCCAGCAGGGAACCAGGTATACTTGACTGGGCAGAAGTGGATGATCCTTTTTTCCGATGTTGGCCAAGTTATCACATTCTCTGAAGCCTTCCCCAGCCCTTTATTATATATTTGCTTAACACTATGTGCCTTTGCTTCACTGTCGTCACTGTGCAGTTATTAGGTTCCGTACCCTCATTGTGAAGGACAATCAGTGGATGGGAATTGTTCCTTACTGAATCCCCTACTTCTAGCATCTTGCCTGGCACGCCATGAATGGTCAGGAAATAACTGTTTATTAAAGGAGAATAGGAGTTATGCTTACTGGGAATTTTTGTATCATGTAATTTAATGCTCAATAACCACTTATGTAATGAATAATATTAATTGATCCAATCTTACAATGAGTAAGTGGAGAATTAAAGGACCGAGTAACCGGCCAAATGCTACTGAGTAGCAGAGGTAGGATTTGAACTCAAATAGTCTGATTCCAGAGCCTATAATTTCCCACTTTGCATAGGCTAGGAGAGGACACATGATGGGCCTGGGTGGCAGAAGATGGAAGCAAAGAGCTGGGGAGGCAGAGAAAGTGGTGGATGTGGGGGTGGAGTGTGGGGAGATCCTCTCTCCAATTTAAGCTTGAGGATCCAGATTTCTGGCTTCTCCACCACATCGCCCCCACCTCAGCTGTTTAGGGAGTATTTTAGCTAGTGAATGAGGCTGGTCATCCTTAACAGATGCTGCCCGCCCACTTGGACTGGTCTCACAGCCATTCCCTGCTGAGTGCAAGCTGTTAAAGGTTTCTTCTGGCATCCCCTCAAGCCTGAGGTCCCTTCAGCACCCCCCACAGCTTCCTTGCTGTCACCTTGACCAAGGCTCTGTTCTTGGGAGTTTCTCTACAGTAGGAGAGAAGCCAGGTGGTTGGGAGTTCAAAGGTTACATAGTTCCTAGAAGATGTAGGCGATGACATTAATGAAGGCTATCACCATGTACTTAAGTAAAAAATGTCCTGTAACCTCTCAGAGCCTGTGGATTTAGATGATTTCCCCTGATAGTCCAATTCTTCCTGCATCTCAAAGCCATTTCATTGTAAGTCTTTATTTGATGCCATGGAGACAGTATATTGTAAATGTCCTGAAAGTCAAGCTGGCTTCCTCCGTGTAGTTTGCTGAAATGAACTGAACCAAGACCTGTGCTCAGCACTGTACATGCATTCTCTCATTTCATCTTCCCTCTACCTGATGGGCAGGTATTATTAGTACCACAGTTTTATAGATGAAAAGACCAAGGCTCAGAGGGGTGAAGGCACTTACTCTGGGTCACCCAGGGAGTAGATGGTAGAGCTGGGATCAGAACCTAGATCTGATCAAAGATCTCGGCAACCAGAGTATCTTGAGTTAATAGCCCATTAGAGCTGCTGGAACACTACATATATAACTTTTTCCATTTTTGGCTCCTGAGAATAAGATTTTTGAACACTCAAATCATTACCTGAAATATTGTGAGGAGTTAATGTCAGGATTTCTTTCTTAATCACTAACTTGACTGAAGAATGATATTATTGTTATTATTGAAAACTAGGAACCAGTGTACAAACCCTATCTTGGTCCTAACTCTGGGAGGCCCTATCTTCAGCTTCTTAGAGCAAGATACAAGGACAAAAACGGGAAGCAGCGTTGTTCAAATGGTTTCATTTGGGGATTTTTTTTTCCTTTCTTGGTGCTCATAACTGAACAACAGCTTTTGTCTAAAAAATTAAATGTGACAAGAAATTAATCCACATTGTGATCTAATTATTTTTAGAATTATGAGAAAAATGTAAGGTGTCTCAACTACTTAATTTTGAAAAGTGTCTATGGAAATTAACTTTCATTATCTTTCATAAGGATTTTAGTTTTCTTGCCATCCTTAGATGGCATTTTCAACAGTAACTGATATTGCTATTGCTGTCACGTGAGATCCTTAGCAAGTAAGGTAGGGTTTCTTGCAAAGTCTGATTTTAAAAAACATGTTGCACATGATGATTCGAAGTATAATTTGTCAAATTCATGAATTCAAACACAGGGCCTTACCTAAGATCCAACTAATTTCTTAACTTTATTTATATCTCTGAAGGATTAACTGTTAAACAAGATAGAATACCAAACAGAGTGAGACAGGTTCCTTGAGTATATTAAAAGTGGGGAATATCATTCTAACCCTTGAAAATTAAACTAGAATAAAAGGAAAAATACTGGAAAGGTTGATTAACGGGAATAGAATTAGCTGAATTAAAAATACTGAAATTGAAGAAAATGAATTCAGGACTATGACATTCTTGTAATGAATATTGTAGAGATGCTAAGATCTACCCATCTGTCCCAAAATATGTTCCTCACTGAGTACCTATGTTGAAGTTGGCCTTTTTGGGAAAAGTGTTGGATCCAGAAGGGCCAAAGAAAGTCAAGAATGTAATCTAGAAAGAAGCTTGCTTGATTTGTCTACTCTCAGAGAAGGGGTATTCATTATACCATGTAGAAGAGAATAAATCATAGTTGAGTTACAAACTTTGTACCAGAAGTAGCAGAAATTCTGCTGTGGAAGGGAGTGAAGGGAATGTAAAGGGACAGAATAAAACACGTGACCTTTACAAGTGAAGTGCCAAAACGAATTGTCAGTGGAAAGCTTGGAACCTCTAGCAAGGCCAGAAGGATAGGGAGGAGCTCCAGCAATGGAGATGGAGAAAGCCAAGAGATGGCAATTTTTACTTGCCTGTTTTTACTTGTGACTCCATAGGCCGTGTTATCATTCCAGATCCTAAACTCAATGCTGGTACATGGCTCCCTGCAATCCTAAACTTCCATCTCCTGAATAACATCTGTAAACCCCAGGGAAACCCTTACTTGTCATATCTGTTGCCCTAGATCCTTAAAAAAAAAAAAAGTGACCACACCCAAATGCCATGAAGGTCTAGGGGGTAGGCAGGGGCAGGAGTCATCTGTTAAGGTGACAGATGGAAAGAGTGGACAGTGCCTTAGAATACAGAGAGAATTTCAGATACTTAGGCAAGAGAAAGTATTATGAACTTGTCAAATTCTTCCTCTCACAAAACATAAATGCAATGGATTCATGCATATCAAAACACCAAATCTCAATGGTGCCTAGTGTCCATTTCCTTGATTCTATTCTTTTTCCAATTGGGAGTTTCAAATGTACGCATGTGTTACCATGATGCTCACAACAGTTACACGTGGCTGTTACCCTGAAATTTGAATGTATGCATAGCTCTGTAAGTAACATGAGTGAAGCATGATACTGCTCTATACAGACAGCTTGATGAAAATTTAGTACTAGAACTCTAACTAGGTTTTTTTTTTTTAAATAAAAACATTGAAATATTTTAAATAAAATAAAATTTGTTTAAAAATTAAATAAACATCTAGTTTTTATTTAAATCATTTTATTTAAAATTTGACCTTTATTAATTATAATTTATATTTTGCCTTTTAATTTTAATACATGATCTTGAACATTTTAAAAGAAAAATGTCTTTTACTGTGGTTAAAAAAAAAAAGCACAAAATTTACTATCTTAATCATCTTAAGTGTACAGTACAGTAGTGTTAACTAAATATACCTTGTTGTGCCATAGATCTCTAGAACTTTTTTTTTTCATACAAAACTGAGACTCTATATCCCTTTAATGACAACTCTTTCTTTTCTCCCAAACCCATGGCAACCACATTTTACTGTCTGTTAAAAGAAAAAATTATTTGAGTCTGGGCATGGTGGTGCAGGCCTGTAATCCCAGCAACTCAGGAGGCTGAGACAGGAGGGTCACAAGTTCAAAGCCAGCTCCACAACTTAGTGAGACCCTGTTTCAAAATTTAAAAAATAAAATAAAAAGGGCTGGGGATGTGATTCAATGGTTAAGCATTCCTGAGTTCAATTCCAAGTACACACACACACATACAAAAAAAAAAAAAAAGAAAAAAATTTTTGAAAAATATGACAATTTTAATTTTTTTCTTTTTAAACTTTAATTTATATATTTATGAAAATAATTTTAAATGTTGTAGATATTTGAATATAACTGTATCAATATTTTAACTCTTTGAACATATCTCAGCTGGTTACATATTTTATGAAAAATGTTGAATATAACATCTTAACTAGTGGTTTTATTGAAATGAAGAAAGAAATAAATTTTATGGAATCTATGACAGTTTATGAATTATGCAAGTCTTTTATTACTCATTCAAACATCTCCATCTCTTCACCAGCACACCCAGACATATGCAATAACAATTAATTCAGTCATTTTTGACATTTTGCCAATTTTAAGTCATAGAAAGGCCATAATTTTACTCATATTTTTCAATTTTGTCTCCAAGAAATATAATTGTCAAGGAAGGAAAACAGAACATATTTTGTTTGACAGTTTATTAGGTTTAAACATTTAGGCATATGGTATGTGGGCCTCTATTTGTACTCTTGTTCTGGTCCCCAAAATATAAGCATGCTTGACTATAATTGCATGTGTAATTATCTATCATGTTACCATAAATTGTGATGGGGCCATTATTTGTTTTTGTTTATCATTGTATATATGGTGTTTTATATAAGCCTGGTGCAAAGTTGATCTTCAAAGATATGTGTTGAATATCATTGAAGTGACCTTTATTGATGGCGACTGAGTTCTAATGTGTAGGCCATAGCTCTAGAAGGTGCCAAGAAGGAAAAGACACAATCCCTTCCCATAAGGAGTTTGCCATTTAGTTGGGGAAACAGATTAGGCTAACAAAAGATATTTTTCAAATTTGTATAGGTATATAATGTTATATAGATAGTTAAGTCTTGCTAAATCCCAGACTTGTAATATAGGGATAATAATAGGTCCTACCTTGCAAGGTTGTTGTGAAGATGAGAAAAGAGATTCATTTGAAGAACTTAGTAACAGGGCTGGCACAGAACATCCACCCGATAAATGACAGATAATGGTGTTGATATAGGTAGTTGTAGTTGTACTAGTACTAGTGGAAGTAGTGATGGTGATAGTCAAAATGGTAGTAATGGTAACTGATATGAAGTTCAATGCAAAACAGTGTCTACAGGCTCCAGTGGTCAGGAAAGCATAATAAAGGAGACAGAGGTATTAAAGAGTTGGAGGAACTTGAAAGAATGTACTTTTTAAAAAGATGTATCAGGAATCCATGCTGGGTAAGAAAACAACTGAAGAAAAGCAACTCCCAGGTCAGTAAGGGAGAGTGGTTGGAAATGGGCCAAGGTGGTATAGCTGAAAGGTTTCCCTCACAATGGGACTTGTAAAGAAGGAAGGTGGGGCTGCAATAGTCAAGGAGTAGCAGCAGGAAGCAAAGAGGACTCGACCACCTCCTGTCAGCCATGAGGAATATTGGATGAGAGAGAATAAACAGGCAGACATGAAAGGGCTGCAGGGAATGTAAAAATCACTGGGGAAGACACAAGTGTCCTTTAGAGGAAAGAGCTATAAAGAGCATTGTGAGAAAAGAGCACAGACCTGATTTGCTGGAATATGGCAGTTCCGGGCAGCAAGCAGGAAACATTGATGGTGTTGGGTTGAGTGAGGATCAGGAGGCCGGCCTAGGAGCAGAAAATAAAACAGTCTGATGGTGGGGATGGAGCCGTTAAACAGTGAAAGTCTGAGTTTCTTAAGAATCCATGCACCCTGGGACTTATGCTGCTGCACTAACTAGTGAAAACAGAGAGGAGAGGTGTTGAGAATCCATTTTCACCAGTTTCCTTGGAAAGGATAATATATCATCCCAATCCTGTCACCAAATATGTGTGTGAACTTAGAGGAGTGACTCAACTTTCTAAGTCCCTTTCTTCATTTAAAAAATAAACTTAGTAATATTTGCCTTGTGTGTCACTGAAAATATTTTTTTTTCTTTAAAGATTTAGAGCTTTAGAAAGTAGAAAATGCTTTGCCAGTATAAGGTGTGATTATGATACTTGTATATCAAGTCATGATGGGTTCTCAGTTTGAATATTCCAAATATACTAAGGCTATAAATATGTAGCAATGTGTAGGGCACCAGCTTCGACCACTTGCTGGATTTTTTGTGAGACACGAGTGGTTCAGGATTGGTCCAACCATTGGCATGTTATAGATCAAGCTGGATGAGGAGGAACATGAAGAAAAAATAGGATAGAGGAAAGAAGCTAGGCAGACATCTGGAAGGTTCTGTGTGTGTGAAGAGTACTCTGTGGAGAGGGCTTTCACTCCCTAGTGGAGCCACAGCTCCATGACATGACACACAACTCTGGTGATATCCCCCCCCCCCCCCCGCCCCAAAGCTTGGCTGTGGACGGCTTTAGACCTACAGCTCTCCAGAAACTTGTAATTCACTGTAGTTTCTCAGGTGTTAATGTATCACATTGAGTGTTGACAGGCTGGGTGTTCAATTATCTGAGAACTGCTGTACTTTCTTTGCTTTTTGAATAATGAACTGGATTTTGGACCAAAGTGTGAGGTACCTACATCTTCTCTGAGACACATGGGACTCTTCCGTGGGTTGTACAGGGATTCAATTATTCCCCACATATCCCAAGAGGGTAAATGAAGCAATTATCTGGAGACGTCAGGAAAACCACTGACTCATCTTAATTATCTGAAAATAAGTAAAATCCCATTTCAACCAGCTAAGATACTGTCCTAATTACTTTGAGTCTTGAATAATATTTGTAAGAAGTAAATCATCATTTGAGTATTAGCTCTCAGTAGTATGGACTATTATTGTAATGGTTTCTGGGATAAGCAGTTTAGCCTGCTTAAGTTACTTAAGAAATGGTCTTTAATAATGATTGCTATTTTTTTAAAGCATGTAATCCCCTTTGAGTAGAGACGAGCAGAGAGCAGAAAATGCCCCTGTCAATAATGTGGGTTTGCAAGCCATGAACTCTGCCACTGTCAAATTATGGTTATTATAAAAAAAAATAATTCTGAGTTGACTTGAATGAAGGCAGCAGCAGGTCTGGGGTCCTTGTCCTCATCCCTCTTACATTCCAGGCAGTTTGTTTAGATCAGCCTGCACTTTGTGTGGTCTTGCAAATTGTGTTGAGCACTGTCTTTCCCCACCTGGTCCCTCCTGTGGGGTGGCCACAAGAGCTGCCTCATTGGCCAAGGTCATCACTCCAAGTGCCTGGCCTTTCCCCTGGCCACCTGAGGTACTTATACAGGAGGAGGCAAGAGCTTGCAACCTCACATTTTTATGCCATTATAAAGTCTTTAATTATCACAAAGCCACAGGAGGTCGAGCCTCAGTAAGAAACAGATGATCAACATTCCAAACTATTACCTGAGTATAGCATAGTGTCTTATGCACAGAGGATGCTGAATATTTACTAAATTAATGAGAACATATCAAGGGCATGCCCCATTCTTAAACACAGCTGCCATAGTACTTTGGAAACATTGCTTCACACAGAACTGTAGTTTGACTCAACCTATACTGATAAATACCAATTGCCATCAGCATCTTGGGTTCCCATAGGCAGCTCAAAACCAAAACAAAACAAAAAAACAGCCAGGATGGTAGGTAGCTGCTAAAATCCTGCCTCCTGCTCTTGAGTAATTCTTCCCCTAGAGTGGTCTAGACCTAGATATTGCTTCTAACAGAGAGTATGACAAAAGTTATAGGATATTAATTCTGAGGTTAGATTCCCAAAGACAGCTTGCTCATACTTTCTGCCTCTCTTTTTCTCTCTTTCTCATTTCCTGCCTCCCTATGTCTCAGAGCCTCACTCTGAGGGAAGCTCTATGGAAAGGCCCATGTGACAATAAATTGATGCATTGGCTAACAACCAGTGAGAACCTCGGACCTGACAATAGCCACACATCTGAGTTTGGGAGTGGGTCTGGTGAGGCCTTCTACACCATGAGGCTGCTTGTGAGTGGATCCTCCCTGGTCAAGCCTTGAGATGACTGCAGTCCTGGCTGTTACCTTGATTGCAACCGGTGAGAAACCCTGAGTCAAAGGCACCCAACTCTCCTCACAAAAGCTGTGAGATAATAAATATTTGTTGTTTTAGGCTGTGAAGTTCAGGAGTAATTTGTTATATAGAATAAATAACTAATACATTCAGTCCTGTTTTCTACAGTATTATAACAGTCTGATAAATGGTATCCTTGCATCTATGCCCTACTTCTACTCACCAAAACTCTAATCATCTTCACCTTACTAAAATAAATGTTTTATGGTTCCTTTGTAAAAGGAAAACTCTAAAATCTAGCACAGCACAACCAAGGTCCCTGATCATCTGGCACTTAGCTGCAGCTTTTCAACATTTTTTTTTTCCTCTGAGTTCTCATACTTCCAAATGTCTGTGCTTCAAACCTACCAAATTACCTGCAATTCCTAAGCACATCCCAATTATTTATTTTCCTTAGTTTGGACCTGCTGTTCCCTCTTCCTGGAAGGCTTTCTATACCTCGCCCCCTGTATTCCACAGACCTGCTAGCAATCTAGGCCCCAACTTCCTATCTGTTAAGCCTTCTCTGCTATCGGCAAAGTGGGACACTCCTTCCTTTGTGTCCCCATTTTATACCATTTTCTCCTGACTAGACCACGGGTTTCTCAAAGGTAGGAAAAGTGATTCTTAGAGCATGGTTATTAAAAGCAAAGGATTAGAGGCCAATCTCACTGGGCTCAAAATCCCAACCTTACTTCTACTTGGCTGAAAGCCTCCAACAAGTTATTTAGCCACTGAAGACTTAATCTCATAGTATGTACAGTAAGAATAATAATGAAACCTACTTATTGGCATATTTTAAAAGTTAAATGGGCATATATGTGAAAAATTCTCATCATAGAACCTAGTGGTACTAAGAGTTCAATACATTTTAGTTTTTATTATTTGAACCTATAACTAAAGAGACAAGCACATATTAAATTTCAATTAATGTTTCATGATTCTGTGAGAATTATTTGCATTTCTGGGGACAAAGGTATATGTAAAGAAGTAAAAGTCACAATAGTAGGATTTCAGACATCATGGACACTTGTTTTGCCTCATCCCAAGCTTGGCCCTGGTTATTAATATTAAAATAGCTAATAAATTAGAGCAGGAAAGAGAACAGAGTTCATTTATTCACTGGACTATTTGTCCAGAGTCTGGAAATGAGAAGATTTTCTCCAAATGAAAGATAAATATTAATGTGATGAAGTGATTGTAATCTTGAGGATGAAGAAACTATTTTCATTTTTTTGGAAAGGAAAAATCACCAGGGAATCCATTTGAGGGGTTCGTAGTCTTTGACAAGCTGCTTTAAGCAGCAGGATGTAGTGGACAGGGCACAGGCTGAGGAGTGCAGAGGTGTGGCTTCTAGACCCATCTCTGCATGGACTAATGGGCAGGACACACTCATGCCAGTACAAAGGGGATGGTAACACCCATCCTCCCTAATCTATAGTGGTGCAGGAATGAGAAACTGGGATCAAGTATGTGAACACAATATTTAAAAGTTTAAGGAAACATAAATGCATGAGGTGTATATTTTTGTAACTTCCTATTTAAATAAGAAATAGCCAAGCACGTGTAAGGACAGCAATGGAAGATATAATTGATTCTGCTTATGTAAATGTGATGTTTTTCTTATAAGCTTTCCAAAAAACTCAAAAGGAAGTCATAAGACTACAAGTCATTTTAAGGAACTTTTTTTTTTCTTATTGGAGTGAAAATGATTTTTCTTTTTTGGAACTCACAGAACACAATTTTTAAAAAACCCTGAGGGATCCAATATTTAACATGAAGGAACTAAGCCTTACAAGCCAGGAATGAGCTTCTTTGCTCAGTGCTTGGGTCCTTGCAGATGTCACTGGGCTTGGTAGGTCAACTCTTAAAAATTAGTGTCTCTATTTCCCAAGAGTCTCTTTGGAATCCGCCCTTGGTTATATTTAACAAGTTGTCTTGGAGGGAGCAACCTATCCGATTTAACCTTCTAGAAACCTCTGTTCTAAGTAGATGTCTGAAAAAAATCAAATGCAGAAGACAACTCTAGGTAAATTGGGTCATCTTTAAAAGGTAATTCATTCCAATAGAGAAAAATAACGAAAGAAAAAGGTAGCTAACCAACATGGTCTACATATAAATCAAGGCCTTCTAATTCCAGAGGTTTCTTCTTTGATTATCTCTCAGATCAAAATCACTCTTCAAAATTTGAAGCAAAAGCAAATGGATGCTTGCAATGCTAAGAACCCCTGTGGAAATAAGGTGAAATAAGACAAGGCCTTCAGACCTGTGAGAAAAATCAATCTGATGGAAAACTGACAACCTTGTTTAATGTGAGGCACTAGAGCCACGGTCTGACCCCAGAGACCTCCACTGAGACACCCGGCGAAGCTCCAGTCAGTTCCCTTAACCCGTTCAATTACACAACATCATCAGGAAGGAACCTTTTTAATTTTTTTTAGACCAAACATCACTTTAAATTAACTTTTTTTTTTTTTTTTGCCATTGTGCTTTAAATTCCAATTGCTTTCTCTTCATTCTCTTCTCTACACTAAATTATTAAAATCACCAACTGCTCTAAAATCAAAAATATTTCAGAAAGCAGTGATGCCAAATTTGGATTGACTAAAGTGAAATCAGACAGAAGGAAAGATATTTTGAACATTTCCACGCTCGGTGCATTGTTTAAGGATATGGCAACAAGTAATTAAAATTGACTACTTGGCTTTTCCCCATGAAACCAATGCTCAGCTCAGTGTTTGGCCCCATTAGAGCCTAATTCAAACCAGGGAGGCATCCGAGTGAAACGGAATACACCAATCTATTCACAAATAGAATGATTTTTTTCCCCCTTCATCTATAACTTCTCATCTTTTAAAAATCTTAAGCTATAATAAGATGATAAAAATAAGTAAGATAAGGTTTTGATTTGGAAACTCAGAATGAAAAGACAAGCTAGAGGAAGGGGGTGGGGGGTTTGATTTGTTCAAGAATGTTTAGAATTTTTTAGGTTTTACTCCAAATGTCACATAAACGGACCTGCACATGTAGCTAGCCACATAAATCTGACCTATCTGCTCTTCCTTTTCCATCATCTCATCTCTCACTGTTTGCCATTTTCATCTATCTGTTCACCCAAATAGATTGTATGCACAGCCTCACAGGGGAGTTACATGCCCTCTTTACACACAAACACACCTCCACCATTGGTTTCCCCTTCTGTCCAGGAGTTTCTACGCAATGCCTGTCAGCTCCTGGCCTCATCTCTTCCCTTTGCTATACTGCATTCATTTTAAATCTAGTTTGACAGCTGGGTTCAAACAACACATACTGCGTTTTCTCAGTGCTTGGTACTAGAGTTGCAAAGGTTGCCCCTGCTCTTAAAAAGCTCATGGAATAGTGAGTTCCTTCATAACAGTGTCCTGTATTCCAGGAAGCACTATGCAGAATGTTTGCTAAATAGGTGCATCTCAAACTAACACATGGGCTTTATTTTAAAAACAAAATAAATAAAAGGATCACTGTTTGATTAGAAATCGATTCATTTTTTTTTCCTATGGAAAAATATGTTCATAATGGTGGTAGTGAGTCCTTGTTAGGCCATATCAGAGTCTAATTAACTCCTAATGTGGTTGAAATTCCCTAAGTTTTTTTTTTTGGCAAAGAAAATTGCAATAAAAGAAAACTACACTTGTAAATATATATCATTTCTGATGTGCTTTATATTTTTAGCAAATCCATACTAACTTTCAGAGTATAAGAAATACTTTCAAATATTACCTTGTCTGGCCCCATGAGATCAGAGGTTTATTGATCTCAGTTTTTATAAGGTAGGAAACCAGGCTTGGGAAGGCCAGGCAACTCTCCAGAGACCTACATGTTAAGAAGTAGTGGGTTCAGGACTGAAAACCTGGGCTCTTGATATAAAAGCACATGCTTCTCTTTCAACCTGAGACTGTCCCAGCATCTCTGGGAGTAATACAAGCTACTGCACCAAAGCATTGAATTTTATTTAAAATTAGAAATAAAATGTTCAGTGTTCCTGAGATATTTGATTTCTTTCTTGTAACTTTAAAGAGTAAATATGTTCTGAAAGTAGAATTTATCTTGAAGCAGTTTTGCTGGCAGAGGGTAAATGACTGGTTAAACATACATTACTAGATTTACTAGTTCTTTTCTCCATTTCTACATCCTGACTTACCATCTTTTAAAAATTTTCCCTTTCAGTTGGCAGGTTTGGAAATAAACATCCTGATTAATTAGAAAGAGAGAGAGAGAGAGAGAGAGAGAGAGAGAGAGAGAGAGAGAGAGAGAGAGAGAGAAAGTAGCTGCTGCTAAAATACAAAGAGAAGTTTGCAAAGACTGATTCTGTTTGGGTTGGACATGGGTCATCTGATGGTTTTTTGTTGTTTAATTTGGATTGTTGATTTGTTTAATTGAAGAAGCAAAAAGATCTCAGGCCACTTACTGAGACATTAGTTATACAAGATTTACACGTTCTGTGCAAAGCGTTTTAGGCAAAAGATTAGATCTCAAGAAAATTAGTCTACACTAGATTTTATTTATTTCCCTAAGGGACCAAATGAGTCTCTAGGAACCAAAAGTGTTACCCAGTGAGTGGCACTTGCAAAAACTAATCTTAAAATTAAAATGTCTGAATTCCAATTTCACACTGAAGATAAAGACATGAAAGCATTTATATCCCAAATCACTAGACTGAGTGTCAAAAGCAAATCCATTGTGTCTGGCAGTTTCTCCAGCTATTGCTAGGTTCAGATCCATCCTCTGCATGAAGACTTACCCTTGCTTTCTCTGCCTAACTCCATGTCACTTATAATTGCACACATAGTTTATTACTGTACCATGCATTAGTGACATATTACTTTTACTTTGTGAGTAGAATATTGCACTTTCCCACATGTTACCAAGCTGCAAGCTTTTGTTAGCTCTCCTGGGAAATTTGCGATGGTGTAAAGTGAACTCCTGTCACCACTCGATGGATTGCAAAAATAGTATAGCTCTTGCTAAAGACCCAGATCATATCTTGAAGGATTGCATTGATCAAATCAATATCTTCAACAAGATTGGTTATAGTCAACCTTGTTTCAATGTGTGAAATGGATATAATATGTTTAAGAGTGTATAGTTGGCTATCTTCTTTCATTGTATTTCTTCTAGCTGAAACTTGGGCATGGATTTTTCTAAGTATAAAAGAGCACAAGGTAATTATATCCAAACACCTATATTCACACCCTGTGGGCACTGAGCTGACCACAATTAAATGTTGTCGTCAAAGAGGATGTTTTGGAGAATCACTGACCTAGATTCAAGGCCAGCCTCTGTTGCTAAGTAGACTTGTAGAATCGGGCACCTAATCCTCCAGAGGCTTTGTTACCTTTCCTGCAAATAAGGGCAGAAATGTTTGCATTACAGGCTTGAGAAGTACCAGGCACTTAGCAGGTACCTTCTACATGTTAATTTAATTTCCTTCCTTCCCCCTACACACCATCCCCTTTTCTGTGCCTTAATCTGCCCACTTATCATCTCTACACTATTCTGCTTTTGAGCATATATGCACATGTCTAGGGGTTTGTACTTATGTGAGGGATTTTGTCTTCGGGTATATGCCACTGAATATGGGGCTCAGCAATAGATCTCTGCTGTCACTACTTTTAAGAATTTCAAAATAAGTTTCTTTCTTATGCTATTTAACACAGGTCATTTTGAATCTTTTTTTTTTTTAAAGAGAGAGTGAGAGAGGAGAGAGAGAATTTTTAATATTTATTTTTTAGTTCTCCGCGGACACAACATCTTTGTTGGTATGTGGTGCTGAGGATCGAACCCGGGCCGCACGCATGCCAGGCGAGCGCGCTACCACTTGAGCCACATCCCCAGCCCCATTTTGAATCTTTTAAGAGCTATGTTTATTTCCAACTGATATAATCAATAAAAAATATTCCTTTTATAGTGGGGGTTTTGACCCCCAAATATAAAAGCGACTTGTAATTTAAAAGGAAGCTCTAAATGAGTGACAATATGCTGAAAAATAAAGCACATAAAAACTGTGTTTTTATACATTTATTCACATATCAAAGAAAATACTGAATTCTCAATGGGAAATATAAAAAGAAAGCACCTTTAAAATATTTTATAAAAGAATGAGCCCTAAGGGACAAAGCGGCTGTGCCGTGAGTCTAGGCAGACAGCGTAGGACTCATGGTGGTCCTTGGCATAGTATGTGATATGAAAAGAGAGTAGTGAGGACTCTGTTGTCAATCAAGTCCCTTGAGAAGCTAGAGAGATGTCTGCCTTATGAGGTCCTAATGAAGAGGAGTAAACTATCATAGCTGAGGCAGAAGAGCTGACAGACCACTAAGCAGAAAGCAAGGAGGTCGATGCACTCAGGACCAAAGCACTTTCTGCCAGCCTTTCCCCACACTGTCTCTCTGTGCCCTGTGCTGTCGATGCCTCCCCAAAGAGAAAGGCAACTAAGTGGAAACTTAGATTAGTGGGGAGTATATTTCCTCTGCCACTTCAGAATCAAGGTTTAATATAAAATTAACCAGAGTTAAAGAAAAATAAATTATTACAGGTCTGGGGATGTAGCTCAGTGGTAGAGTGCTTCCCTAGCATGTACAAGGCCCTGGGTTTGATCTCCTGCCCTGCAAAATAAAATTAGTACAATTATTACATGGCCTGATTTGTGATGTGCACTTTATTTAAGCCTAATCAGAAATCCAGAGGTGTAACTAGATAGCCTGACTTAGAGGGAGGAACTGAAACAGGGATGGGCCAAGAACATCTCCGGTGGGCAGAGTTGCATCCTCTCTTCTCTCATTCCAAGTATCATTTACAGTTCTGTTTAAGTTTTGAAGCTGAGAGAAAAGAAGCACTGTCAGAGTGAATTGGGGCCTTTAATACCGTGCACGGCAGTAAGTTCTTGAAGCAGAGTAACTCTGCCACAGTGTTTAAAAATGAAGTACAGTTCTCAACTCTCGGTGCCTCACATTCAGGAACTTCAGTAACAAATTCCTTTCACATTTGTTCCAAAGATTCCCCTTACACCTGAGGGTGCAGCTCTGGGTTTTTCAAGTGTTCAATGCAGTGTTTGGAGACAGCCACAAAGTTTCCCTTCCAAAGCAGTAGCAGTGGAGAATGGAGCCTGGGGCACATCAAGGTTTTCTTGCTGGGTCCTGAGCAATGTCAGGCTCCCCAGAAGGTGGCCTTAGAAGAGCTGGGGACTCTCCAAGTGGAACCAGCAAGAATCTGACTCCAAAGAGAAGACTCTGCTCTTTACAGCTGAGCCCATAAGACTCCATGTCCCTAAATCAGAATAATGCAAGCTTTATTTTACCATACAGCATGGGTATTGGTCACTAATACCAAAAGAAACCGACAGATGAGCCATCTATATCCTAGGAAGGAAGTAGAACTGGTTGAATTTTAAGCAAAAACTTTGTGATGACAAAAACAAATATGTTAAAGACTGGCCAAGGGCAAGTCAATAAATAAAAAGGGAAAGACAGGCTCCCTAGTGTGGCTGCCAGAGATTAAGACTGATTGCTTTGCATGTTGTATGAGAGAAGTTGCATGTAATGCACTTCATATTTTTGCTTCTAATCACACCATTTCTGGTGTATAGAGGGAGTGCTCTGATCCCAGATGCTCACTGCCAAGCCTTGGCAGATAAGGGAAATGTATTCCTCTGGACAGCCTCCTGTTAATTTGTGGTCACAATGAAATCACCTGTCTTCTATTGGGGTTTGTCTCCAAGTGGGGGAAGAAAGAGACAAGCATCTCCTGGTATCTACAGGGTCCTCTTAAGCCTGAAAGTAGGTGTAGACAGTGCAACGGTACCTGGTAATATTTCAGGGACACCTGGAAGGCTCCTTTGCCTGCTGCCTCTAATTGCTCCCAGGTGCTCAAAGCTCTTTTAAATCAATGCACTCTCTCTCTCTCTCTCTTTTTTTTTTTTTCCACCATCAGAGAAAGAATCTCGTATCAGGGTATAAATGAGTGATATCAGATTCTTTCCCAGGAATAAGTTTTGGTAAGAGGAAAACAGGCAGGAACATCACATGATTGATAGCCGAAGCAGTGCTTTAGGGAAAGAAGGGGAAGCCTTGTTGGGGAAATGATGAAAAATGGGGAGGATGACATTGCCAAAATCAGTCACTTCATAATTTTTGCATAGGGCCAACCTTATTCAAAAATAATGAGAAGGCTTTGCTGAGCTATGTGGACATGCCATTCAGAATAACCCACTGATTGAGTGTTTTTTATATATTCCACATTATTAACCAGGCTATCAGTAAGACTCCCTCTAAAGCAATGAAAATCATTTCCCTGTTTCCAGTTCTCTTTTTCTGGGTTAGGAGGCTTTCAAGTCAAACACAGCCCTAGCATCTGTCCAGTGGAACCCACTGCTAAGCCTGGAGGTGAATAGTCAGAAATCACCTTGGACTTTTTTTTTTTTTTTATTAGTTACATATGACAGTACAATGACCTTGACAGTTCATACATTTGAATCAAATGGGATATAATTTCTCATTTTTCTGATTGTACAGGTCACATTGGTCATACAGTCACCTATATACATACAGCAATGGACTTTTGACAAATAAAGGGTTCTAAAATGTTCTTAGTCAAGAAGTCTCTTCTCTGAACACATACTTGTTATCCCAGCACCTTGGGAGGCTGAAGCAGGAGGATTGCAAGTTCAAGTCCTGCCTCATCAACTTAGCAGAAACCTGTCTCAAAATAAAAAGGACTAGGGACATCGTTCAGAGGTAGGCATCCCACCCCTGGGTTCAATCTCCAGCACCACCCTCCACCAACCCACAAAAGTGTTTTTCATAAATATATAAAATCTCCCTAAACTAAGTCATGAATTTAACATGATCCCAATAAAAGTACTAACAACTCTAGTCTGAATCTAAACAAGCTGATTTTAAAGTTCATGTGGAAAAATAAGCAAGCAAAATAACCTGGAAATTTTTGAAGAACAATTGGAAGGGCAGGGGTGTCAAAGCCAATCCCTAGCAGATATCAAAACATAATAAAAAGTCTCAATATTTAAACCCTGTAGTGCTGCCACATAAATAAATCATTGGAACAGAATAGAAATTGCAGGAGAAGAATCAAATACACGTGGAATTTAGTATATGATAAAAATGGGCTTTTTATACAGGGTGTTGAGACAACCAAATATCACATGCTAAAGGATTAAATTGGATCCATACTTAGCATTATATAACAAGATCAATGTCTTAAATATGAAAAGTACAAAGAAAACACTTGGAGAATTCTTTTCTATCTTGGTTTAAGAAAGGTATTTCTATGACTAAAAATTCAAAATCCATAAAAGAAGAGATAGATAAATTTCACTACATTTAAAAAATATACACCCTTCTCCAGGCAAAAGTAGCAAAAAGAAAGTCAGAGAGAAAAAAAATAATTGCAACTCATATACAGGCAAAGTGCTAATTTCTCTATTTAAAGAACTCCTAGAAAAGAAGAAGAAGAAGAAGAAGGAAAAAAAAAAAAAGAAAAAAACCAAGACTAACAACCCAGATATAAAAATGAACAAAAGACTTGAGAAAAGTCTTTGTAGAGGAGAAATATGCATGCCAAGCATACATCAAGATTATCAGTGTTACTCATTACAAGAGAAAAGCAAATTAAAACCATATGGAGAGGCCATTCCTCCTAAGAATGGACGCAGTCCAAAGCTGGACAACTCAATGTGTTGGTGAGGCCAGGAGAGAGATTTCTTGCTCACTGCTGGTCAGAGGGCAAAATGGTGATGGATAATTTCACAGTAACCTTCAAAATAACAACACATCCACTTTCAGCCATCATGATGGTAAGAAAAACCAAATTTATTCTCTCACTCTGAGCAACAGTTACAGGACAAAATGTTGGAACAAAAGTCCTCAGTGTTCCAATGGGACAGTAGGCAGCACAGGAGAGGTGGTTAATTTTATGTGTCAACCAGGCTTGGCCACTGAGTGTCCAGGTGACTGGTCAAACATTATTCTGGTAATTTCTATCAGAGTATTTCTCAATGAGATTCACATTTAAATTGCTAGACTAAATTAAGCAGATTCTGCCCCCATTGTTATGTGGGTGGGCCACATCCAATCAGTTGGAGATCTAAATAGAACAAAAAAAAAAAAAAAAAAGTGGGCAAGGGAGAATTTGCTCTCTTTCTCTGTCTTCAAGCTGGAACATTATGGGTTTTCCTTCCCTTTGGACTTAAATGGTTCTTCCCAGGTTTCAAACCTTCCATCCTTTAGACTAGAACTACCCCACTAATTCTCTTGGGTGTCTAGCTTGTCCACTCCAAGTCTTGACACTTAGCAACCCTTCTGTGATCACATGAGTCAATTCCTTAATATAAATTTCTTTCTATACAAGTATATGTCGGTATATACTTTGGTTCTTTTTTCTCTGGAGAATTCTGACTACTACAACCATCAATGGTGAAAGAAGAAATCGACAAAGTGAGCTAGGGTTGTCACGACCCACTGCCTAGAAAGAATATGCAGGCTATAGCTCGAGGAGGGGGTCCCAAAAGGCCCAGCAACCTTGTTGAGAAAACTAGCACAAAATTCAGAGGAGGAAGGGAGGCTGGAATTCAAAGGGCAAAGTACTGGTGAGGTGAGGAGAGCTCACAGCAGGGGCTTTGACAATTGCAGAGCTCCCCTTGAGTATCACCTAAGGACTCTCCTGACCCACACTTGGCCTCTGTTCTGGGTGCCTCTCATGGTGGAAGCACCTTTATAGATTGTGATTCTTGGGTTTGAAGATGAATTTTCCATACAACAAGGCCCTTGAGCCCCAGCCCACTACTTCATTTGGTGCATAACTTAAGGAACAATGACCAGAGATGGCTCTGAGGATGAGTTGAGTGTGTGGATTTAGAGACAGACATGTGCTCATCCCTAGCACCATGACTTCTCAGGAGATTGTCAGAGGCTATTTTGGCCATCTGCTATTTTCGCCCAGTGTAGATTTCAGCTCTCTGCAAAACACAAATCAAATAAAATGGCCAGCGTACTAGATTTTGAGTCCGGAGACTCATTGTGGGCTTTAGCATGTCACATAATCTCTGGGTTTGTTCTCATCATTGTAAAATGAAGTTACTTTACTTCATGATTTCTAAAACCCCTTTAGTTCTAGAATCCTATGAAAATTTCTGATAATAATACATCAGAGTTGCAAATAATTTACAACGCTCCAAGATAAGCCATAATTGCATTGGTTCTAAAATATATAGTTATGCTGCTTAATTTTACAATGAGATTTAATTAACTCTCCTTTCCCACTGTCAGAATCCCCCAATGGAATAATTGTCTTTGCAAGTTATGCAGAGGATTGGTGCCTTACTTGGGCTCTCTGTATCCAAATTTTCTCTGTAACAGCAGGAGAGAATCTTGGAAAGCAGCGATGTTTTATTTACTGGAGAAAGGGCCAGGGTATTTGCCACAGGAAGCCCACCCCCAACCCCCACTCCAATGCCCCAGAAAACCCTCCTAGCAGCGCTGTGGCACCACGTACCAGCTAAGCACAATGGGAAGGATTTAGACCAATAGATAAATTTTGCTCCTTCAGCTGCCCAAACAGGTGGATCCATCTGAAGCAAATGTTACTTATTGGACTTTTTCATATAGCCTGTTGAAATAGCCAGTACCCTGAGGCCCTCAGGACCATCAGGGAGCAGTCTGACTTAACCAGGTTTTTACTCATCTTTCAACTGAAGCAGACCTTCAAACACAAGTCATTGAGGGCACTTGTGATCCTCCCTTGAGGCAGTTGGCTCAAAACCCAGGGAATGTGTTATATGAAAAAAATAAATGCTTTTTTTCCCCCACCATCTGTGAATGAAAAACATTCTTCATATGTTTAACTGTTTCAAATTGCCATATGTCACACACACACACACACACACACATGGTGTTTGGGGGCAGGGATGGGGTCGGTAACATAGACTTTGGACCCCTCCTTGAACTCCTTGCTTTTTTCTTTCAAGGGGGCTATCTGTTAAAAGCTTCCAGGTTTGTTCCTACCCAGAAATAGAGCAATTTTTCAATACTGGGCTGACTTAGCCAGGGCACTTTTCTGGAATTTCAACCATCTGTTGCAATGCTCCCTACCCTCCCAACCATTCACCTAAAGTGCCCCAGTGCTGCCACAGAATCACCAACATCTGACCATGAAAACAATGGCAAAATAGGGCGCTGGCATTTTATTTATGTCCCTGTATTTTATGAGAAGGATAGATGAGTGGACAGAAAGGGGAGAGGAAAGAAACTAAAAGGACTTCTAAATTGAACTGTCCCTCATTAACTCTGCATGAGAGAACTGAATTCTTTCAAGACTGTTATTTGCTCATGTGCTTAAATTAATTTTTCCAAACAACAACAATAACTAACAAACCAGATAATTTTTTGCTTTCTACATTTCAGCATTCATCCCTCAAAACTTTATAGGTAAAATCCTTACTGGTACCCACTGTAGGACCTGCTTGGACCTAATCCTAACATAGTGGCTAAGAAACTGTCAGTGAGTAACCTGCTAATCCATGGAAGCCACTGTTTTCTAAATCTAAAGGGATATCCTATCAATAAATGGAATAATTTATTCCTATCAAACTGAAAAATCTTCACAGCAAAGGAAACAATGAAGAACACGAAGAGACAGCCTACAGAAGGGGAGAAAATCTTTGCCACCTGCTTCTCGGATAGAGCATTAATCTCCAGGATCTATAAAGAACTCAAAAAAACTTAACACCAAAAAACCCAAATAACCCAATTAATAAATGGGCAGAGAAACTGAATGAATACTTCACAGAAAAAGTAATACAAATGGTTGACAAATATATGAAAAATTGTTCAACATCACTAGCAATTAGAGAAACACAAATTAAAAAGGACACTGAGATTCCATCTCGCTCCAGTCAGAATGGCAATTATCAAGAAAGAATACAAACAACAACAAATGTTGGTGAGGATGTGGGAGAAAAGGTTCACTCACACATTGGTGGTGAGACTACAAATTGGTGTAACCAATATGGAAAGCAGTATGGAGATTCCTCAGAAAACTTGGAATAGAACCATCATTTGACCCAGCTATCCCAAAGTACCCAAAGGACTTAAAATCAGCATACTACAGTGACACAGTCACATCCATGTTCATAGCACCTCAATTCACAATAGCTAAGCTATGGAACCAAACTAGGTGCCCTTCAACAGATGAAAGTCAAGGGTTAAATGTTTTCTCTCATATGTGTATGTCAGACCAAAATAAAGAATAAAAAGCAAGGTTGGGGTGTGAGTGGGTGGGAATCTCATGAAAGAAGAGAGATTAGTGAAGTAGAGGAAAGGGATTGGGGGAGAGAGGGATGGGCAAAGGGAAGAATGGTGAAATGAAACTGATGGAACTATCTTGTGTACTTATATGAATATACCAGTGTATTTCACCTTTATAATATCTACAAAGAACTAATTAAAAAACTATAAATAAATAGAAGAAAGACCAGTAGAGTAGATAAAAGGAAATAGGGGGGAGGAAGGAGGGGAGAGAAATGGGAAGTACTAGGGAATGAATTGGAGTAAATTATATTCCATGCTTGTATAATTATGTCAAAAAGAATTCTAATATTATGCATGACTATAATGCACAAAAATCAATGACAACAACAATAAAGACTTGGAGGCTATTTGTTACAAAAGAATAAATCACTCTATTGTAACTGATGGACTACTCTATTAATGGATACTCTATTGTGCAACTTGTTTTCAAAAGACATATACATGATGTAAAAAGGAACAATTTCCTTTCCTACCCTAGATACCACTTTGGGGTGGTTGCAGCCATCTTGTAACCATGAGGGGACAGACTGTGGATCAACTCAGGTCAGAGGAGATATCAACACATAAAAACAGGGCACAGGGCCCCTGATGACATCATTGAGTCACAGAATTAAACCTGGAAGGATCTGTCACCAGACTTCTCATGTGAGAAAAGAAACATCTCATTTTTATGCCACTCCTAGTCACATTTTCATTTATTGTCAGTCCAAAATTCATCACCCTAACATGCATTCCAAGAAAGGGTTTCTGCCTCTTTCCTCTGTTCTCTCTCTTTATCTCCATCCATCTATCCATTTATGTATGTGACAAAATATAACACTCTTCCCAGGCCAAGCCAGTTATGGGGGAAAAAAAACAAACACACAAAACAACACACACACACACACACACACACACACAAACTCTCAGAGTTTTAACTAAAATCATACACAGATGTCCTGGAACTTCATCTCCACCAAATCTCCCTGCTTACCGTTGGAGTCACTCTTACTACTGATTATACCAGGAGTCCATGCTGACTCTTTCAAGGTAAAGCTGGAAAGCTGAAGGTTGTCTGATCATAGGTCCCTTTTTCTTGAGAACTTTGATTTTTTAAAATTTGGTCCTTCTACAAATATATTTTCTGAGGTCAATGCTGGACCCTGCAGTGACCACTGGGAGCAACACACAATCACCACCGTCAGAAGCGAGTGCTCTTGGCAGGGAAGTGACATGGGCAAATCACAGGCTACCTGAGTACCAGGGCTGCCACTGTGATCTGGAGAAACGCTGCAGCTTCCGGACACTCGGTGCCCACCTGGCGCATACCTGATGCTGGTTTATGTCATCAGGCTGTGCCTGTTCTGTATGCTCCAACTCTTCATGGCCCAGGCTCCTTCAGCCCTGGAACTGGCTTTGCCCTTTGAGGTCTAGACTGATGCCCTTCGATGAGTTAGAAGCTTCTCTCTAGTGTTCTCCTTTGCCACATGGTAGCACTACTTCAAACACTGCTAACCAGTGATTGCTTCAGGACAGCCCTTTACCTGTGAGGGGACTTCATCATGAGGGGTCGAAGGACATTGACTGCTATTGCTTGATGCCTGGCTCTGGGGCCAAACATCCTTTCAGAGCTTGAAATGGAATGGCATCAGCTTAGATGGAGTTTGGGGACAAGATGGTTTTTAAAGAATAATAGCAATATGAAGATAGAGAAAGCAGGATCGGACAAAGAGAGAAGTAAAACTATGACGCAGAAGAATGTGAAGGCCTGGTCCTTCCCTGAAGTGAACACTGCCCATCAGAGTACACTGTGGTGGGCCAAAATGGCCAGGCCATGACACTACTCAGCCTTGCTCAGTCACCAAATGAGATCAGTCCTCTGCAGTTGGGCAAATCATGACAAAGTTGATGGGGGAGCTCTCTATGCCCTAGAAGCCCCAAAACTTTGTGACAAATCCTTCCCTGGAAGGAGCCTAAGGGGCACATCTCAGTGTCCACCACAGCCCACTCTTTGGGGTGCTTGGATCTGTTTCTTCATACATGTTTATGGAGCAGGTTTTAGGATTTCCATGGATCTTTCTTCTGAGGAAATTTAAGGAAAATTAGTGAATAATTTCAGGCCCCAATGTGACTATCTGAGCAGGACAGGTGTTTTCAGAGATCATAGCAGATGCCCATCATCCCCTCTTCCACTATTCAATCTAGATTCCACTCACCTTTGGGTGCTACCTCTGTTCACCTCGATGACCGAGACCATCCTCCCCAGGAGGCCCAGGCTCTGGTTACCTGCCCGTCTCTGACCAGGATTGCTGATCCTGTCCATTCATAGTTATAATTGGGCAAGAAAGCAACAATAGGCACCCCACTGGTTTCCTTATTCCTCACTGCTCCCACGGCTCATGGATAAATGATCTTAAAATACCTGACTTGCAAGCTGAGAATTCACCACAGTCCACAATTCCATGTATGGTCTACCCTCAGGCCATTTCTTCTTCTTCACAGTTTGATGACCAGATATTCCACTCAAAGATTGAGAGGATGTCCTGCAAACACTGCCTTTCAAGGTCATAGTTGTTGAAGATATATTGAAGCTGCTGTTCATTTTTGGCTTACGCTCTCATGCTGAGACAACACATCTGTAAACCAAACCAGGTTTTCCTCTCAATTTTCAGTTGATCATTCATAATATCCCACACACCCATAAGCAAGAACTGAGATATTGCATAGTGCTACTATGGTGGGTGCCATGGTCACGTAGGCTGCTTATATGTTTGATCTTACTTGTGCTTGGTCTCAGATGTATCACTTCCATCTTATGATGGATTGTTACTGTTCTTACTTGTCCTTCTTATGATGCTCTGAGTCTATAGGGTCCAAACCATGAGAGGCAGTTCAGGCTGCATAATAGCTTAGCATCAGATTTAGTGTGCATAACTGTCTTGCTTTGCACAGAAGTCATGGGTTCCGGTGATATGGGATTATCGAGGCTAAAACTGGAAAAGCTGGGAAGATCTTAGGCAAAGTGGAGTATTTGGTTGTATTCGTCAGGGTCCTAGAGAGGAACAGAACCAACATAATATATTATATAGTTATGATTATAAAACGGGGATTTGTTAGTTTGGCTTACACAACCAGAAGCTGGATAGTCCTACAATGGCTGTATGCAGGCCAGAGAGCCAGAGGAGGAACAAGTACTTGCTCAGATCTAGAAGCTGAAGTCTCAGAACAAGAGAAATCAATGATGCAGCCCCAGACCAGGACTGAAGGCCTGGAAAATCCCTGGAGCTAGTCAGAGTCTGCTTTGGAAAAGTAAAGGAGCTGGAGTCTGATGTCCTCAGGTGTTGGCAGCAGCAATTGAAATACCTACTCAAGAAGAACTGAGCAGTATCTCCTGCTGCTTCCTTGTTCTTCCAATTTTTGTTTCATCCAGGCCCCTAACCTACTGGACTGTGTAGCCCACACTTTGGATGGGTCTCCCTCCCAGTTCACTGACCCACATGCCAATCATTCCTAGAAACATTGAGACAACCAGAAGCCTCTTAATCTTAGGCATCCTTAATCCAATCAAATTGAAAATTCAGATTAACCACCACATTGTTCATCCTAAGCATGATCAGACTTTCTGTCCCTAGTAGGGCCTATTTAGCATGCTAGAAATTGCATTTCAAACAGTGCAAGATTGTCCTTCAAAGATAACATGGCTGTGCTTCTGGACCTCAGGAGCCTGCTGTCATTCTCCCACTGAGGTTTTCCATAAATTCTTTGGGATCATCCACTCACATGTTCTGATCCCACATGTCATGGCCTAAGATTTTCCCACCTATGGCCCTGACCTTGGGTTAAGAGATTTGTCTTGGTTGCTCCCGTCACTCTTGGGTTTAGTCTTTGGATTTTTTGCACTCTCCAACCAAAGAAGATGAGAGCTTCAGTGTGAACTTCAGGCTTTTTTTTTTTTCCAATTGCTATTGTTGCTCTTCAGCTGCTTATTATTTTTCTTGTACAACATCAAAGACAGCAAGCAATAAGCCATCCATCCTGCTACCTTCATGCCTACATCTTCACAAGTCAGGTGCCCTGTTGGTTTCTTTCACTACCACATTCCAATATACCATTCCAACTTGCCAATAACGAAAGTCTTAGCAATAGAACAACACTTGGTGTGGGGCTGTCCATGCTCCACCTATCCATGGAAAAACATACCAATCAGTGAGTGATTCAGCTCCACAACTCCAGCTCATCACCACTTGTTCTCTCCTTTTCTCAGTGCCCACTGTCACCAGGCTGGCTCTCCAGAAGCAATTGCTGACACAGAGCCTGGGAGAAAAATATTTATTAGGGATTAATACCTATAAAGGGAAGGAAAAAGAGATAGTGTTGGCCAGAAGAAGGTGTTTTGTGCAATGCAGGTCCAACAAAGCATTGTGCTACTTTGCAGGGTGTTCTGGAGTGGGAATTCTCCATCAGTGGCTCATGAAGACTGCTCTCAAAGACTGTCATGGGTGAAGTGGTTTCTACAACTGATGCTGAAACTGGAGCTGCAGCTGGACATTGGATGGTGACTCACTTCTTGTAGCAGAACAGAAGTTCCTCCACAAAAGGGACTCTGCATTGTGCATGTCCAATCTTCCACCCAGCTCTCCTCACACAACGTAAAGGACTTCATTGAATGGGGCAGTGGTCTTGCACGGGACCTGCAGTGAGCACACAACTTAAACCACACTGAGATTCCTACATATGAATTGAGCCTTCTAATTTCTTATTGTGGGGTGAGGGGGAAAATGACAGGGAGGACCCAAAGAATAACTGTGTGTAAATTAGGAGGTTAAAAAAAAGTACCATAACAATCTAAGAAGAAAAATGAAAACTTGACCCCTTTCACTGTTTTTCCTTCCCCATATTTTCTAGTCCAAGTCTCAGAATAAGAACACCTGGGCTAAGAATTTCCTCTAAAATTTCTTGGAAAAGAACCAGGTATATCTGTATGGTTCTTTCTTCCAGATTTCTGCCAGAAATGTTCAATCAAATGATGATTGCTCTTTCCTATATTTGGAAATTCAAACAGGATAGAAATCTGTTATCTTGTTCCTTACATGCCAGTGCTGGAAATCCCTTCCCATTTCCCCACTCTTCATTTAACCATTTGTGGTCCACCCAAAAGTGACCATCCTGTGAGGAACTGACCAAATGTGTCATCCCTTTGTTGTGACCAGCCATGCAAATACAGCAAGACCACTTTCTATAGGTCTACAACATTGCGTGTTTAAAAAGTTAAGAGCATTTAAAGTGCAAGTGTTACTCTGAAAATGTTCCCTAATTAATAAATGTTCTACATTTTTATGTGAGAATGTTTAATATTTAATTTTTCAATAATTTTATCATTTATAATTTATTAAATTTATTTTGTGGCTTGTATTTATTAAAAATTGATATACTTCCTATTTCCTTTACTCCAATGTTAGGTTATTTTTATGCAAAATGAAAAAAAAAAACTGGTGCTTTTAAATCACAGGACTTTTTTCTTAAAGCCTCAACTATAGCACATTAAGACTCCAATATCCAAGGCCTCCCTTCTGATATCTCTCCCAGAATCTTCTGGATGGCTGCTACATTTGTGTAGTTCAGCAGATCAGCAGCTCTTCCAAACTGGGCAAAGCTGTACAGCTTCTTTGCCCATGAGCTGGAAGTGAAGGTTATTACAGCACTAAATTTCATGTTATAGGAATGGTATGAACTAAGAGCAGCCTTGGTCTACATGCCACTGGAAATTCAGACTCAACATACATCAAGATGAGTTGAGTCTAGGATTACTGTCCCTCTTGGGGCAATAGCTTGAATGTCTTTAGTTTCCAGTCAGATTATATAAAAGAAGGGAGGCTCTGGCAGGGAACATTAGAACTGGAGTTGGTGGCAAATGCCTCAATGTTTCAAAACTAAATGTTTGCAAAGAAACAAGACACATCTTGAAGTCTGTGATCTGGATTCTGCAAGTTTGTGGCCACTGAAATAAAAAGCCTTGAGACTTTGAAATGAAGTTGAATACAGAGCAATTTTTCCTCCTAGGTGGAGGGAATGCTTCTGTTAAACTCTCTCCGTAGTGTGCATTACAGGCAGCTCAAGTTGTGATTAAGGCCAGGAGGTCACCTGTGAGTTAAGTAGAAGGGAACACTAGCATAAAGTTCAGCCAGCACACAGCAGGCCCATCCATTCCCCGTGCAAATGTTTATTGAGCATTTACTATGGGAGGTGCCATGAGGTCGGCTAAAGACAGAAGTGCAAAGGCTGAGAAGGGGACGTCAGTGGAGTTGGCAGCATGAACAGCAGAGGGAAAGCATGACCTTTGTGACTCCAAAACTCTATGAATAAAAGCCTATCAAACAGCACTGTGAAGCACTGTGAGATGCTGGGCTGAAAAATAGGATATAAAATCATTAATGTCAAAATGTACCATTCATCATATTTGATATTATTTTATGACAACTTGTGAACATGGCTTCTCACCCCTACTGGAACTGAGGGCAGGGTCCACAGCTGTTTTATCTTTATATCTGACATCCTGCACAGTGCCTTGCCCATAGGAACTCCCATAAAGATGGGCCAAAGACATTAATGTTCTTCCCCAGCCCATCTCGGCTGCAGGCCACAGGAGCACAGGTTGGATGTTTCTCATCAATCTGTCTCCCAAGGAACATAGAGCAATGATTTCCACTGAAAGTACTGAAAAAAAAAATGCTGGTTTTATTGAAGAGAAACCTCTGATACCCATCCTTTCTCTGATCCAGTCTCCCTGCCGTGCCCTTCTCCCAGCCTGGCGAGGCGGAGCTGGGGCTCCTTCCGTGCCAACCAGAGCTTTCTCCTATATTCTAACTGCTGAGAGTCTGTAGTATTTTGATATAATACATTAAAACATTTTCTCAGCCAAGTGTTTTACACAACATAAAATATTTTTCTATGCTAATGTTTCTTTTATTGAGGTTTTTTTTTACAAAAAAATTATCACACATTCCACAGATATTCAGCAACACTTACTCAACTGAAATAAAAAATAAAATTACAGAAATACCAAATGCAGACATTTTCTCTAATTAACCAAAAATAACTTATTGTTAGTGAGGAATAAACTCCATGACCTTAATTGCAGCACAGGTCCTACCAGGGGTCTTCTCTAACATGTTACCCCAGAAGGGCACTTCACAGGTCTACCAGTGCTGCCGTCCCTTTACCTGCTGCCCCATCAGGACACAGAGACAGCGTTTTGAGTCTCAGGTCATAGACAGGCCTTACACTGTAGCTTCAGACTTCAAACAGAAGACACCCCCCACATCACATGGCTCCAGATTAATGGGAGCAAGGAGGATCTAAAGCTTGTATGTAAACTAGGCAAGAGCTACTGAGCTGAGAGGGACATTGTCCACCAGAAGAAATTGGAGGTCATCATCACTCTGGGCAAAGGACCACAGCCTGGGGGGAAGGATGATACGGAAACGTCAGAGGAGAGTGACTCTTAAATGGTCTGGGTGGTAGGGGTGAGAATGGGAGAAGGAGGAGGTGTGAGGGAGGACGTCCAGGTAGGACATCGATGAGGGAAGGCCCATGTGAGAGGAGGGGCCTTCATTCTGGGAAGTGAGGCCACAGGTTGCTTATGTGCTCAGGGAAGATTTAGATTGGTTTCAAAGGTCAGCTCTTATATCTCCTTCACAACTCTCAGTCACACAAATTTGGCTCCCCTGTGACAAAGGCTGAGGAACCTAGAGCCTGGCAGATGGCCGACAGCTGTCACATGTAAGTGTACCACATCTGATCCTCCTGAGTTGCCCAGGAATTTGTTGTATTTTCATTATTACTTGACAGATGAGGAGATCAAAATCAGTTGCAGAATGTTGTAATACATAGAGAGAGGGAGACCAGGGCTCGGATTCAGGGCTTTCCCCGCTCACCCACTGGTTTGCTCCCTTATTTCCTTTTATCAATGTTTATTAGTGATAGTTGCTCAATGCTCCTACCTCCTTTGCCTCCTATCACGTATTATCACCAGAAATACTAATACTTGCCTGTTCCTTTATTGGTATTTCTTCCTTCCCCATTATAATGAAATAGTGTTGTAAGAAAGATTGGTCTGTTATATTTACTACTACATGCCCTGAGCCTAGAACCTGCCTGACACATCACCACAGCATTTCCTTAAAATGTGTTGGTCAGTACTTCTGAATCATCTGGGGACCTTGTTCAAATGCAGATTCTGATGACCACAGTAGCATCTGCAGGGCTGATGTTGGTGGTCTGTGGATCATTCACTGGAACATTTGGTCTTGTATTCACTCTGGAGGTGGGTAAGAATAGCCAGAGAGGTGGATGAGGCAGGGCCAGAATGGAAGGAGTGGCTAAAACAAATCTCTTACAAGTCACTTTCCTGTGCCCTAGATTTCTCTTTCATCACATGTGCATCTTGTGTGTGTGATGTTTCTAAATTCTACTTAGGAAGTGGGCATTTATCTAGCTTCTGTCTCACAGCACTTCGACAAACCATCAAACCTCAGCTGCACCAGGCCTCCCTCTTGAACACGTTAGGAACTGCTCTGCAGTTGAAACCTGTTTTAATTCCTAAGCAGAACTTAAAAACAGAAAAGCCTCACAGGCTGCAGCTAAAGGAACCAACTCTCTCAAGTAGGGATTTTCTTTAGGGTCTGTTTGGCAAAAATGTATGCTTCTTACTTTGAGGCAGGCCATGTCAGCAGTTTAATTTAAGACATCAAATGAGAAACAATCTGTCTGGCATAACCTTTTGCCAGTGAAATGAACAGCCTCTGAGCCAGCTCCCAGAGAACACTCTCATTATCCTGGTCTCTGTGACATGGGACATATTGTCTCTTTTCTTGACTTGACCTTAACACATCACTGATGCAAAACATATTTCTAGTTTGAAAAATAGTCATCTAGAAAATAAAACCATTTCACTGTCTTAAGCACAGTTCTGAACCTCAGCACTGATGAAAATAAGTTTTATTTGTGCCACTGACTGATTCTAGCCTTTTTAAAAAATTAGGGAAATATTTGTGAACAAAGAGGTACCCTAAAAATTTAATGCACAGAAGGTCAACCAACTAACTATGGTAACACAGGCACTTCAACTTTGGTCACAAAATGTTCCTGGAAAATGAAGGATAAAAGGAGTCTTTGTTTGTAAATAGATTCATAATCAAACTTTATGTATAAGTGCACCATAACTCTTTAAAAGAGCAAAAGTGTTATTGACATCGTAGAGAGATTGAGGGTAATGGGGGCTCAAGGGTCATTTCGTTTAATTTCCCAAATGAGGAAACTAAGGCTCCAGAGGGAAGGACTTGCTCGGAAATATGTAGGGTATGTCGGAAGAGGGAAGATTGTGATTCATGTCTCCTGGTTTTCAGATTAATGACCTCTCGGTTTCATCTACTTTCTTCTCTGATAAAAAGGCCTATGCAATGGATAAACCTATATTTATCAATGCTTTACTTATATGAGTTAGAATTAGTATCAGTTACTACTGATAGTGTCTAGAACAAGATAAAAATTCATCTCATTTATTTAAAAAAGCCCGATGGCAGGCATATAGGGCATAGTAGTAATAAGGGACCTACTCTTCTTTTAACTTTCTGCTCCATTGTTCTATGGTCAATTCATGATCCAAGATGAATGCTGAAATTCTAACCATTATGTTCTCACAACTTGTTGAAAGATGGGAAAAAAGAAAGCAAAGGAGGCTTTTTCTCCTGTCTACTTCTCTATTAAAGTGACTTCCACAAACTTCCTCCCAACAATTTCTACTTATAACTAACTAGTCAGAACTTATATTGCTATAAGGTAGACAGGGAAGTGTGCCCAGTGAGTTTACATCAAACAGGGCTCTATTACTGAGGAACAAAGAGTATGGGTATTAGGAAGCAACAGGGGCTGCCTCTGCCACTGTGCTCGCTGTGGGTGTAGTACTGAAAACATCAGTGCATCTAAACTCGGCCTCTTTAAAGTCAATACCTTAGAAGTATGGTCCCAGTAATGGTAGAGCAGCCTGTATTCAGCAGCAGAGTAGTTTGTATAGTTTGTATAAAACTAAGCTTCCCACAGATAACCATTAATCTCTTGGGGTGAAGGATCCTTTTCATTAATAGATAGATAAGTAGTTATTAAAGAGGATTCGACCATTTAGGGCCCCCTTTATGCCAGGCTAGTACTTTCCCACTAAGACACATCCCAAGCTGGTGTGAGATCTTCTTTTACATGGCTTTTCATTGAAGAGCCCTCCTCAGTATAGGGAGGGTTAGAATCTGAGCAGAAAGTTGTTTCTTATAAACTTGAAGGGTAAGAGAAAAGAGTTCAAGGATATCTGAAAGAATGGAAATTGGGTAGAGGAATCCTGGAAAGAAAGAAATTCATCAGAGTCTTTGTATAACTCTCTTTAAATCCTTTGCTGACTCCTGCTCTGTGCATGAATGGTGTGGGGCAGAGTTGTGCAGTGGATGATGAAGAGCATAGTGATAGCAAGAATTAGAAGACTGAAAATATCAAAAAGATATTTCGGCTTTGCTGACACTGGCAAGAAAGAGTTAGGCATTTAATTCCCTCCAAATTCCAGGGGGTTGGCTATTATATTTCAAATGTTTTTCTCCCCTGTTCTCTTCTTCCTCCTGGTCTGGGATTCCAGTTGCACATATACCAGACCACTTGATATGTTACCACAGGCTACTGAAACTTTGCTCTTTATTCTTCAACTTCTTTTCACCTCCATTGTTCACACTGGATAATTTCTATTGCTGTGTATTTATATCCACCATCACTTTCTTTTGCCAACTTGCACTTGTTCTTCAGCTCATATTCAATGAATTTTCTATTTCAGATATTGTACTTTTCAGTTCTAGAATTTCCATTTTTAATATAGTTTTCATTTCTCTGTGAGATTCCCCATCTGTTCACTCATTATGACTATTTTTCCCCTCAAAGTACTTAGATTTATAATTGTTTCTTTAAAGTCTTTGTTAATATGAATATATAAATCATATCAGATATATTTTGATTGTTTTTTTCCTTGAATATGGGTCAGATTTTCCTTTTCCTTCACATATCTAGCAGTTTCTTTTTTTACTGCACATAAGACATTGCAAATCATTTATTGTAGAAATTCTGATTTCTGTTATCTCTCTCTGTAGATTGTTGACTTTTTCCTATCAGGTAGTTATTGACTAATAATCTTCAACTTGTGGAGGCTTCATTTTCTGCTTTGTTAGAGAGAAAACACAAATTACCTATAGCAGAATGGGAGTTTTTTTTTTCAATTTAATTGTTTTATTTGTTCTTTTTAGATGCATATGACAGTAGAATTTATTTTGACATATTATACATACATGGAGTATAACTTATTCTAACTAGGATCCCATTCTTGTGGTTGTACATGATATGGAGTTTTACTCATGATACGAGCATTGGAAAGTTATGTCCAATTCATTCTATTGTCTTTTCTATTCTTATTCCTGCTCCCTTCCTTTCATTCCCCTTTGTCTAATCCACTGAAATTTTATTTGCTTCACCTCCTTGTTTTGTGTTAGCATCTGCATATCAGAGAGAACATTTGACTTTTTGGTTTTGGGATTGGCTTATTTTACATAGCATGAGAGTTTCTAGATCTATCAAGAGTGATATTTTAGTCAGCCTTTTTTTTTTTTTTTTTTTTTTTTTGTATCTATGATCAAATGACCTGAAAAGAACCATTTTGAGGAGGGTTTATCTAGGGCTCAGGGTTTCAGAGGTCTCAATCCATAGATGGCCATCTCCATTGCTTTGGGCCCAAGGCGAGGCAGAACATTAGGGCAGAAGAGCTTGGCAGAAGAAAGCAGGTCTGGGCAGGACAATCAGGAAGCAAAGAAAGACTAAGCTCAGCTAACAAAATATACACCCAAAGGCACAACCCCATTGACTTACCTCCTCCAGCCACATCCTACACGTCTACAGTTACTCCCCCAGTTGATCCGTTCAGTGGATTAATGCACTGATTAGGTTAAGGCTCTCTATCCTGATCATTTCATTTCTGAACTTTCTGGCATGTTTCACATGTGAGCTTTGGGGGGACACCTCCTATCTAAACCATAATAAGGGACATCACTGTGAATCCCACAAACATTAGAAAAAGATAACTAGGGATAATAAACAACAAACACACAAAATGCAATGAGAAAATGTGATGCTAAGATAAGAATTACTTAAAGATCAAAGACAAACACACATCACAGGAAACAGGCATGGGTAATAGGCAAAAGGAACACGCTGAACATCATTACTCAGCTGCAGAAGGCAACAGATTTTCCAAGATACCACCACATATGCCTTAAGATGGCTATATTTAAAAGGTTGACAGCATCAAATGTCAGTGATGGAGTCACTGGCATGCTCACTCATTCATTGGTTCTGGTAGTAGCAGGAAATGGCACAATCAACTTAGGAAGCAGTTGGGCAGTTTCTTAAGAAGATTTATATTTATAAGCATATCCTATGGCTCGGCAACTTTATTCCTAGATATTTACTCAAGAGGAAAGAAAACATATGACTTACAAAAAGGGATGTACATAAATATTTATAAGCTGCTTTATTTATAATAGCCCAAACTGGTAATAACCTCAGATGTCAATTAATGAGAAGGGATAAATAAGTTGTGGTGTATTTATACTACTTAGAAACAATTGATACACACCACAGCATAGATGAATCTGAGAAAAAAATCATGTGAGAAAAAAGTATGATGCAAAAATACTTATATGATTTCATTTATAAGATACTCAATGACAGGCAAAAGTCATGTGTGGTGTAATTTAGAACAGTGACTGTTTGTGGTCGGGCAGATTAAGGAATTTGGGGGATAGTTACATACACATGTGTGCATGCCTTGTATTGCATTTTGGGGTGTTTGTTACACAAGTCTATACATTCATCAAAATGCAGAGAATGGGACTTTAATATATGTGTATGTACTTTAGGTAAATTATACCTCAATAGAAAAATTGTTACTAATATGGCAGTATGTAAAAATGTGGATGTGTAACCGATGTGATTCTGCAATCTGTATTGAGGGTAAAAATGGGAGTTCATAACCCACTTGATTCTAATGTATGAAATATGATATGTCAAGAGCTTTGTAATGTTGTGAACAACCAATAAAAAAAAAGAAAAAAAAAGAAAAATTGTTACTTTCTAAAACTGATGTTCAAATGGTGATTTTTCCACCAATAAGGTATTTGTTTTTGTCTAAGTAGATACAATAAACTATTATATATATAATATATAAATATTGTGTATTTATATATAATATATGTATATAAACAATAAAAAATATATATAAATCAATATCAATATGGTCAGAACAACTACTTGGTTATTTAATTGAATACTTGGTTTAAATCATTTAAAAGATATATGCATATATATAAATTTTCAATTTTTTTATATAAAACTATATATGTGTGTACATTCACCAATAACATTTCAATGTATGGGCAAGACCTTTTTTTTCTTGATTTGTGTTCTACACTGTTGTTCTTGGATAAACTATCTCTATATATCTGTGATTTCTAGTGCAATGTCTTAAAAAGGAGTAAAAAAATTAAATGCAAACTTGAAGCAATCGAAATGCAAAAATCCTTTTAGGATAGGATTTTATATTTTTTTCCCACATTCTATATCTTGTAGACGTATAACTAAATGACAGGGTTTTTTGTGTGTGTCTGTGTGTGTGTGTGCACATGTGTGTGTCTGTGACATACCTGTCATCTAGATTCAACTTTGTTTTCATACCAGAGGAATGACAACTGGCAGCTTTCTTTTTCCCATTTTTATTTTGTTGGGTTACATGAAATCAATGAAAGTGCACCATCACAGTAACCTGCACTTGTGCATGGAGGCATTGCTCTGGTCCCTGTACCTTCTCATTTGAACCCAAGGGAATAGCCTCCTTTAATGCAGCAAGTTGCAATAAAGCCACAGAAGGCCAAGGGGGAAGAAAGCTTTGTCTTTAATCTGTAAGCCTCTTTTAATTTTTTTTAAATTTTGAGACAGGGTTTCACTAAGTTGCTTAGGGTCTTGCTAAGTTGCTGAGACTAGTCTTGAATTTGTGATCCTCCTACTTCAGCCTCCCCAGTAGCTGCAATTATAGGTCTAATCTATAGACCTCTTAAGGAGCTCCTCACCTTCCTTTCCTTCTTTGTATAGTGTTTGCCCCAGCAGCTATCATCTACTCTGTGACTGTAGCAATCCTTTTATTATTTTTTAGAAAAAAAAATATATATATATATATACACATATATATTTTTTTGATGGACTTTAATTTTATTTATTTTTATGCAGTGCTGAGGATTGAATCAAGTGCCTCACACATGCTAGGCAAGTGCTCTACCACTGTGCTACAACCCAGCCCTGTGGCAATCCTTTTAACCTGTTTCTTTTCTTCTTACGTTTCTCTAAAATGGAAAAGCAAATATCAGTTAAAAGGTCTTTTCAAAAATTATTTTCTTTTTAAAATTTTTTTAGTTGTTGATAAAAATTTATTTTTATTTATTTATATGTAATGCTGAGAATCAAAACCAGTGCCTCACACATGATAGGCAAGTGCTCCACCACTGAGCTTCAACCCCTGCCCCTCAAAAATTACTTTCTAAATGACCAAAAGAAAAAAAAATATATATATATATGCAATAGTACCTAAAACTTACCCAGTTTTGTTCATATTCTAGAGAACACAGAGTAAAACTGATAATCAGAAACAAGTAGGTGATCAATCAAAGCTTCCATAAACTTCTGGTGAAATTATGAATTGGTTCAACTCATTTGAAAAACAGTGTAGCATCCTCTATTAAACTGAAGATGTACAGATGCCAGCAACTCCTCTCTTACATATGTACCCTGGAGGTTTGTGTGCTTGGGTGCAGTAGAACACTCATACAAGGAAGTTCTTGATAGCAGAATTTGTAATTGTCCCACATGGTGGAAAAAAATGTTTCTCAATAATAGAAGGAATAGATGGTGACAAATCCACATAATGGAACCTTAGTGTTTATGATCTGATGTTTGTGTCCCTCCTTGCCTCAACTTCGTATGTTGAAATCCTCATTCCCAAGGTGACAGAGTTAGGAGGTGGGGCCTGTGGGAAGTGAGGACAGAGTCCTTATGACTGGGATTAATGTCCTAATAAAGAGGCTCCATGGAGCTGCCTTGCCTCTTCCAACACACTAGGACACAGCAAGAACCACAAAGCCCTCCCCAGACATGGGATTGCTGGTATCTAGATCTAGGACTTTCTGACTTCCAACTATGAGAAATATATTCCTGTTGCTTACAAGCTACCTAGTTTTTTTTTTTTTTTTTTTAATAGAAGCCCAAATGAGTAACACATTCACATAGCACTGTAAACCAGAGTGACGCACAAGGAAATGGATGGCTCTTATAAATACTATCAAATGAAGAAGGAAATTCACAAAAACATACACACAGTATGGTTCCTTCTTATAAAGTTCAAGACTAAGCAAAACCAAAGTACATTTTTAAGAATACACACCAGATGACACAGAAAAAACTAGAATGAGGAAATTATTTTCGTAGAGGCCAAGAGAGAGGTAACATCTGGAAGAAGGGGACTCAATGTGAGGGAGGGACTTTTGGGAGTGCCAGGTGTTCTATTTTTTTTTTCTTGACCTGGGCAGTTTGCTTCACAACCATATTACAACTGGACATACACTGTTACATATATTTCTCTATGTTACATTTCATAGCAAAATATTTCAAAAGCACATTGAGGGTTTTATGTAACACTTTGAATTCTGCTTGCTACCACCATCTCTTCTCTCCCAGTTTATGTTCAGGATCAAGTTCACATGTATCACCAACTCTAGGAGGCAAGCAGAGTCTAACCACTTAATTTTCCCCAACTCTTTGGGTAGAATGCAGTAGAATGAGGAATGAATGGTCTTGGTAGCATTCAACAGCAGCCACAGAGTGAGAGTATGGGAGTAGACTAGACAATCATCAGTTTATATTTATTCTAAGAGAAGTATTCTTCCTATTTTATGGTCTACTTTAGAACAAATTCAGTCATCTGAGTTATCTAATAATGAGGGGTTCCAGTAGTTTAATTTTCACATTAAGCTCAATTATTTAGTTTAGCTACAAGTATGCTTCCTAGTATTTGCCTCTTTACAGCCATGAATCCTGTATTGTAATCCAATTTTTTGATTTGGAATTGAAGGAACACTTTAATAAAAGCTTCATTTAAATCTAATTATCAAGATGCCTTTTTTTTCTTTTGAGTAAGTGATTCGGTTATAAGATGTTGCTTAAAAATACGGTAGAATCATCTCAGTCAACAAAATCAGGCTTGCTGAGCTTTATCCATTCATTTTGGCCTTCTTTGTTAAAAAAATCACCATTGTCAGTAGTCACCAAGGCCCATCAAGGCAGCATTTGTTAAGACTTTTTGTTTTTTTAAAAAGCCTTTACTTGGTGACTAATTTTTCATTTTCCACTATGTTAATCACAGAAGGCTGAATAGACTGCATTCTGTAGGCATCATTTATGGCTGGATGCTGCACAGAGGCACACGTGCGTGTGTGTTCACACACGTGCCAAGCCACATCCTTGAAAGATTTCAGGCTGGAGAAATGAACTCAGTGGGTGCCCATCCGTCTGGTCTAGCCAAGTATCCTCAGGCCACTTTGCCTTGATGCCTCTCATCTCCAGATCTTTTAAGTGATGCCAAACTCTGGACAAAGTTCAAGAAATGCATGAATGTCTCTTCCATCTTATGGTGAATAAAAGAGCTCAATCAAATAATACTGGCTCTTTGGATATTTTTCTTTTCTTGGGTTGCTGGCATCCATACGTACTTCTATTAGCCAAGGAAGATCACAGGAAAGAGGATGTTTCAAAGGATTATTTCTTAGAGATGTTTTTTTGTTTTCTGAACTTTATTTCCTAGAGATGGTTGCATTTCAGTGACTAAGGAGTCCTGTCTAGCTGCACTTGTGTCAAGGGACTATCTCTGAAAACTAGGATTAATCTTGGCATTCATACTTCCTCAACAAGAAACAACCTACTTTTCCATTGATGGTGGAATGAGTGAATTGTGGTTTACTCATAAAATGAAATGGATAGACTTATACTGAGTCTCTGTTTCAAACATAGATTATCACATTATCAAATGAGTTTCTGTGTTATTAAAATGTTTGATACCAAGTTTATTGGCATAATTAAAAATGGAATAATAATGAAAGAACCTCCCCGCTCTCCATTGCTTCCCCAAACCAGTGTAGTGGCCCTTTGATTCCTGTGATGACATCATATATATGCCACACAAATTCTTACAGCTGTCTCAGCACCATATGGATGGTTGTTCGTTTGGATTCTAATGAGGGCCAGATAGAAACCAGGAGGCTAGGCAGAGCTGTGCTCCCAGCACAGGAGAAGGATGGGGAAACTGGGTTTTCTGGAGAAGGATGAGGATACTGGGTTCTCCTACTGCCACTTGCTTAGATGTGGAATTCTTTAAGCTCTGTGTCACAGAGCTGCCCTGCACTACCATACGGGTGGGCAGCCTTGAGTTTAGATTTAGCAATCTTGATATCCAATCAATCCACTTATACAAAATATAAAACTTTTTTATTTAATATTTTAATATTTGGTGTGGAATGATTTGTTTTCATGTATATGTTTTATTCAAATATAATGTTATATACAGATGTAATGCTACATGTGTTACAAAAACACATTGCTGAAGCCACCCTTCAAATTATGAAATAGAACCTAAGTAAGCATTATATTTTGACAATACATCCAAACTAATTTTTAAACTCTCTTATTCTAATTTGTAGACTTTTGGGGCTTTTGGTTGTCCGAATGGATATGCCTATCATTGTACATAATTCAGACTTTGGTTCAGAAAAAATCTTTCCATGCTGATTTAGCTCTTCAATTATTATGTTAAATAGAAGTAGTGATTATAGTAAATATGTTTCTCAGGGGTCCAGAGAAAATGTTTCTTAAGTTTCAATGTGGGGAGTGATGTTTGTTCTGGGTTTTCAGTAAAGACACTCAGGCCAGGTTAATGATGTTCCTTTCTTGTATTGGCTTGCTAAGATTCTTTGTTAGGAATTATGAATTTTATTGCATGCTTTATTTTTCTCGTTACAGAAATCATAATACATTCTTTCACTTTGATCTGTTAGTGTGTGCTTGGCTTGAATGCCATTCTCTCTTCCAGAATTCACATTGAAAGTTAATCCCAGTCCAAGAATGTTGAGAACAGTCTTTAGGAGTGATTAGGCCATTGGGGATCTTCTTTTTGATGGGATTAGTGCCTTACAAAAGGATTGGTGGGAACTAGATAGGCCTTTTTTCCTTTCTACCTTCTGCTATGTGTGATCAGTGTTCAAGGTGCCATCTTGGAAGCAAAGACTGGGCCTTTACCAGACAGCATACCTGGCAGTGCCTTGAGATTGGATTTTCTAACCTCTGAAACTATAAGAAACAAATTCTCATGATTCATTAGTTATCTAGTCCTTTATATTCTGTCATAGCAAAAGAAAGGGACCAAGATAATGTATTAAACCTTATGTGGACATTTTGTTTGCTAAGAGTTTGGAAGTTTTTCATTGTTTGTGAGATTGGCCTAGAGATTTTATTTATATTATTATTGTGTGATTTTGATATTAGAATATCAAAATCATAGAATTTGGACCCACTCCTGTGAGGCTTTTGCCCTCACCACACTATTAAAATTCCTCTAATCGAATATGCCAATAGTTTTCATGTTGCTAAATTCAATGGTCAATTCTTAACCCTCATCTAATTTAACAGCAGCATATGGAATGTTTAATTACTCTCTTCTTTAACTTGATTTTGGACTGCACAGACTCCTGACTTTACTCCTACCTGTTAGGTTAATTCTTTTTTGGTCTATGAGTTTTCATCTCCCTGATCTGATTTTTTGAGTGGCACTTAGAATTTTTTGTCTTTCTATCTGAACTAATGGATGATGGTTAAAGATGATGATTTCAGACAGGTCTGGGGCTTTGAATGCCATCCAGATACCATCTACATCCCTTCCTCTGAACTGAACTCTTGTATCCAAATGCATACTCAAAATACTCACTTAGATGTCTAACGGCCATCACAAAAGTAACTCTGCCCAAACCAGACTTCTGATGTTGTCCTCCAAATCTTCTATTTGCATTCTTCTCCACAAATGGACACATTGTTACCTGTTTGAACATTGCCTTTTGCCTATTGCATTTTTTCTTCTACAAGATTAGATAGATGTTGGAAAGTCTCATACTATACTCTGTGTTTCAACCTTTGTCTTCACATGGAAATTATCCATTTAGAAGGAAAAAGACCTCTTGTTCTTATTTATTTTTTCAATTTTTTAAAAACTTTACTTGGGTCCACCTTTCAGTTAGCTCTTTTGCCATGTCTCCTTTGTAACTCAAAACTTCTGTTTTAGTTTTCAGTTGTTTTATTTTTCATTTCTAAAAAATCTACTTACTTCTTTTTAAGTGAATCTGTTCATTTTTATCACATTAAATAACTTTTTTATATCAAATATTTATTTTGTATCATATAGCTGAAAATTTGATATTAAAGCCTTGGAAGACAAGAGACTATTGCTTGTTTCTGCTGACTCACACAACTAGTGCTGAATTATTTCTGTTTTTTTCTGATTTTAGATTGTGAATTTATATTTGTAGGCACTGTATCTGTGGGCTTTCTTTTTGAGGCCTGGATTATGGGTATTTTTCTCCAGGGATCATTTTTGTTTTCTTCTGTAGGGCAGTAAGTAGTACTGACATGAATCCTCTTAAAAATACAATTATCAGAAATATCAACTATGTAAATAACGTAGATTCAACTACCAAACCCTTGTCCATGACTACTAATTTACAAAAGAGATTTAAAAAAAAACTCCTGTAGATAGCCATAGCTGAGATGGTAATTTTTATTCTGTGTTTTCAAATTTTCATTTTGTTTTAGTTCATCTTTTCTTTAAGGATGTAGCCTTTCAGAGACCCAGTCTCTAAGTGTGGTAGACTCACTCTAGGCCAGGATTTGGCAAACTTTCTCTGTAAAGGGCCAGATGGTACATTTTCTTTGTGGCAACCACTCAATTGACTTTTGTAGTTTGAAATCAGCCTTAGAAAATATCTTGACAAACACATGTGATTGTGTTTTAATAAAACTTTATTTACAATCTAGGTACTGCCACACTTTTTAATCCATTCATCTATGGAAGGGCATCTAAGTAATTGTGCTGCTATAAACATAAAATTGATGTGGCTGTGTTCCTGTAGTATGCTGTTTTTTTAAGTCCTTTGGGTGTAGAACAAGGAGAGGGACAGCCACAATGGAATATTACTCAGCAATAAAAGAGAATAAAATCATGGCAGTTGCAGGTAAATGGATGGAGTTAGAAAAGATAATGCTAAGTGAAGTTAGCCAATCCCCAAAACCAAATGCCAAATGTTTTCTTTGATATAAGGAGGCTGATTCATAGTGGGATAGGGAGCGGGAGCATAGATCAACTCTAGATAGGGCAGAGGGGTTGGAGGGAAAGGGAGGAGGCATGGGGTAATTAATGATGGTGGAATGTGATGATCATTACCATCCAAAGTACATGTATGAAGACTTGAATTGGTGTGCATATATATGTATACAACCATCAATATGAAAAAATTCTGCTCTATATATGTAATAAGAATTGTAATGCATTCTGCTGTCATATGTAAATAAAAAAAGTTACATTAAAAAAAAAAAACTAGGTATCTGGTCATGTTTGGCTCAGAGCCATACTTTCATGAGCCCTGTTCTAGACTGCTGCTCCCACTTTGCTCCTGGCCACAAGAGGTTTCTTTTGCTTTTTCACCAACACATCCGATCATTTAAAAGTAGTTTAAAATATTTTAATAAACATTTTTAGATATTACGTAGCAGAAAATCTTTCATGGTTTCTATTCCATGAATAATACCAGAAATAGAAGGTCTGCATTTAAATATTTACTTGCTGAAAAAATTTAGGGCAAGATGTCTCTAGCACATCTGGTGCTTCCTACAAGTCCAATTTTTTTAGTAGGCCATAGCCAGATGCCTATTTTTCTAAATAAAGTTTTATTGGAATACAACCATACCCATCCCTGTTTTTTCCCTAGAAGCTTTTTCTATCTGCTTTCCCTACACAACATGTCCTCCTATTAAACTGAGGTTCTTCAAGAAAGGGCCCTGAACTGCCATTCTGTCCCACTCCTGAATGCTTTTGTACATATTTCCTTCTTTTCTGGGTTGCCTGTTCTTCCTTTCCATCAGAAGTTTATTGGATTTGTTACTCCTTTACCCTTTATTGAAAACTCTTCTGCACAGCTCTCCTTTCCCAAAGCTGCTGCTTGGTCCTTGGTGTGCTCCTCAGAATTATGTCCATTATTACAACTGCCATGCTCCATTCTCATTGTTAGTTTTCCAGAATGCCTCCCTGTTAGGAGGGTGGGAATAAGTGTCCTTTATCTTTAAATCCCCAGTGCTTGGCACGTGTTTGTTATTCAATAAATGTTTTATTTATTTATTTGCTTTTGAAAAATTGAATTAATGGCTAAGTAAATGAGTTGACTATTTAGGGAATGGGATTTTAAACAATTCTCTGTTTAAGCCCTCATGGTTTTAATCTTATCTCAATAATCATGACTAAATTAGAATCTCCTCAATCCAATCTTGTTTATTATTCTGGGTTAGTCAAACCTATATAACTCTGTAGTGAAACACACAAGGACACAGATTACTGCATGCATCATACCCAACCAGCAACAGGGAGGCCATTTATTGTCTTCTAAAATAAAACAAAAGGCATAGTGCTTTGTTTCTCTTTTATTGCAACCCATTGCAAGGTCAAAAGATTCACGGAAATATAGAAACTACAAACCGGGTGAATTTTCTTTATCCACTCAAAAAGACATTAAAGACAAAGGACCAGAATTTTCCACTACAGCAATATATTTCATAGGCTTTATTCTGAAAATACTGTTGACATTTTGGAGAGGATAAAAAGCCCTGCATTAAACGTGTTCACATATATGGATGACATTCTAAGCAAAAAAAGAAACTATATTGCCTAGAAAAATTATTTTAAGCCTCATTTCAAAGCATCTAATGAGAACACATTCAACAACCATCACAGGATCACTTGAGGTGATGCTTTTTCTGGCTGTTTTTTTTTTTTTTCTTTTTGAGATTAATGCTTTGAGGCTGGATATGTTATTTCTACAGATTTCTACAATGTACCAAGGCTGTTTTCCAGGTTATGTTGTATCAGGCTTTTGGATTAGTCAACATTTTAAAGAATAAGTGCAGTCCCCCAGTACCCCCCTCCCCCCACCAAGCTAAAGCATGTTATAGTGCCGTACTTTAGATTCAAACAATTTAACATTAAAAAAAAATCAATTATACACTCTGAAACCATTTGACAACCAAACTGTAACACTCCAAATGTTATTACAACTTTGAACTGAAATTGTACCATCTATATCATAGATGGTTCTCCCTTCTTTTGTCCTTTTTAAAAACTATTTAAAATATAGTGTGACATATATAAAAATTAAACTTTTGTTTATTCACTCAAGCTACTATTACTATACATACTGTCTTATAAATTAGTTTTGGGTTAAAAATTAGTTAAAATATTGTGAAATAAGATTTTTCAGTGGTGGAAAAATGGATATGGAAATGATACAGTTCAATGTGTAAGAAGAAATACAGTTTATTAATGGTAAACATCTTTTTCTTATGAAAATTTTACTCCCTTCAAATTAAATTACTAACCCATTTAGCTATGGGAAAATATTCTTGGTGCTTATTGACTAGATTTTCTTAACTGATTGGGATTAAAACAAAAAATGCCACATCAGAAACATGTTGACATAATCAAAGGAAACAGTTGTTTACAAAAAGGAGTCGTTATAAATACATGAATGACATTCAAATATAAGGCTATCTTTTGTTTCTTACAGCTAGTATCACTTTAGTAATATGGAATTTATAGGAAATGAACTCAAACCTCAGTATATCTGTTAAAGATCAAATAACAGTTATGTCCACATCAGGGAAGAATAAATAGCAAATTCACAAGTCAGGGTTTTGCTTCTAGTTCTACTGAGAAAGATAATCACTCTTTAGCTTAAAAAGGCTCCCTGCTGTCTTGATTATAAATCTAGACATAGGAAAGGTTATTTGAGCCTAAGTCCCTACAATGAATTAATTGTAAAGATGTGTGAAATCAAGACATATATTCATTTACTGATAGGTACTGTCTTAACTGAAAGCTGGCAATCTTTAATTAAACAAAAATACTTATTTCTGGCAAGTGTAAACAGAATCTTAATGAACAGATTTTCTAATTTTTTTCTTTTTAACTCTTACATTAGCTTGCAATAGATCTTTGCAGTAGCATAAGAACTATTCAAAAAATGACATGCACATATCCAAAAAATCTGTTCTAAAACCCAAAGCAAAAGAAAAAAAAAATTCAGTAGGAAGATTGTCTACTTGTATCTCACTCATTAATCTTCTATTAATGTGACTACCCCCAAATTTCAGAAAAATGCTTTCATAATTACCAAAATTAACAAAATAATGAAATGATCTGTAGATTTTTAATAACTGCTCACCATTAATTACACTGGTGGCTTCAATGTGGATAATGCTAAGATTAGCTCCAAATATCACTAAAATATATCCTGACCAGTTACAATCCACAACATAAAAGCTAACACAATGTTAATGCAAAACCAAGTAAAATATTTAGTACTCAACAGAATGCATTTGTAGAATAATGAATAATTAACTTCTATGAGCTGGCCAGGGGAGTTCAGATTGTTGCCTCCATATAAAAAATTTACAAAAGGCTTTATTCTCTCTAGTCTCTAAGTCGCCCACCAGATAGCAAGTTGACCACCTGTGGACACAATGAGTTAGGGAGAGTCACACAGGATGACATGCTCCCCAGTGGCCTGGATGAAGGCCACTCTGTCAGGAAATGATTTACAAAGAAACCACCCGAGTGTGTGTGTGTGTGTGTGTGTGTGTGTGTGTGTGTGTGTGTGTTTACCCACTTGTAGGGGTACATGAAAGTTGCAGGTAACTTAGTATGTATATATGTGTGGGGAATTTTGAAGAGTACTGGTTTCTAGGCTTCTAATTAGTGCAATATCACTTCTGTTCTGGTTTCACCAGTAGAAGCACACATTCTACACCATCAAAAAAGAAACTTGTCTTTTGGGATCTCCAAAAGTGGCAGAAATATATTGAAACAAAGAGTTATTTTATTTTATTTTATTTTTAAGAGAAATAAGCCTTTGAACATAAAAACTAAAAGGTTTGTGGCTTTCATAATCTTCAATTTTTAAGAAAAAAAGCCAGCCCACCTGGGAACAGATAATGTGCGCTTACACTATGCAGTAGGCAAACAAGACATGAATATACACACTCCTGCACGCACGCTGACAGGTGACAGTCAACACCTTTCCAGGAGATCACTGCCCTGCTGAATGATCCAAGTGGACCTATGCATGGGCAGGAGTGTTAGGAGGAGGCAGCAGACATGTTGGGGGTCCAGCCCATCTGGTAGGCTCTCTCCAAGGTCCTCTTGCAGTCCTGCAGGACAGTGCTGAATGTGATGTGGGGGTACTGTTGCACCAGTTGTTCCACTGTCACTTCATTGACCTGCAACCCAAGAAGCACACCATTATTCACAGGGACCACCAATACCATGCAGCTGTCCATGCTCACTGGCACACTGTGGCCTTCTGATGGCATGACAACCCTCTACTTGTTTCTTCTTAGAAATGTGGGAAACTGTTTTGTGAGAAGACAGGCTTTTCTTTTGTCTCACCTCTCTGATTTCTCATTGCTATCCTTACCCTCACACATTTTTTCTTTTCATTTTTTTGCAGTACTGAACTAGGGCCTTGAGCATACTAGGCAAGTGCACTACTACTGAGCTATACCCCAACCCATGGATCCTTTTTTCAAGACATAATCTCAAAAAATCAAATGTGTTTTCTAGAAGCACAAACAATTGTGATTTTGTCAAGATCTTAATAATGTCCATTGAAAATCTAGTGCTTGAGAGGTAAGGGAATAATAAGATAGCATTCTAATGCACATTGACATCCTTTTTAGGACAAATACTGTACAAAGTGGGAAAGGATACACAGGATTCTAGATCGAAGTGCTAGGGAAAATGTTTATTTTTCTTCCCTTTAAATGTTAAGGCATTACAAACTTCAAGTCCCTTTGTGAAAAGGGCTGAAATGTGAGGAATCAATAATTAAAACATACATGGCTGGCAGGTCAGGGATGGCCCCACTAGACCTTAACCATCAAAGATACCACCTTGATTCTTGATTAGACAAGGCAATCAGACAGGCCTAATTAAAACTAACACCTTTACAATTGCTGTGCTGTGAAGGGATTAATTTGTCAATTATTTTTAAGCTGATTGCAGTTCATATCACAGAAGTAGACAGCTTCCTTCATCCTTTAGATAAATAAATGATTAACCTAAGAACCACAACTTTTAGTAGCTTTATTTAAAATCTTTATTGAACACTTGGGCATTTTCAGATATATCAATATTTCACTTACACTAAGTAAGCTATATTAAGTGAGTCTAAAAGAAGGCTCTTGTAATACATGTTTTTGAGAATCCCCCTTGATGTCCATTATTTAAAAGGATCAGGACCACCAGGAAAAACCTGAAACAACATCAAACCCTTACTGTTTGCTTTGAAAACCTGATCAGAAATATGATGATCATGAAGTTAGTTGTCTGTACTTTTCTGAAATAACAGTTGTCTGTACTTTTCTGGGTGATCTGGAAAAATATGTTCCATGTTATTGTTTTTAATATTGAGAACTAATATTATAGCCTTGTGCTTAATGATACTTAATCTCTGTTGGGACAATTCTCTGTTCAAGACTTGCTTGTTGGAATCCTGCTTTCACTTTACTTCTTTAACATTTGATTTCTTTGATGGTAAAAACAGGATAAAAGTACTTATGACAAAGTCAAATGTTCTCTCTTATATGGGGATGATCACACACAACAAGGTGGTGGGGAGGGGAAGAACAGAAGCTCAGTGGAAAGGGGAATGAAGGGAAGGGACGGGGGAGAGGAATAGGAAAAATATTAGAATGAATCAGATATAACTTTCCTACGTACATATATGAATACACCACAGTGTATCTTTATAGTATGTACAACCATAAGAATGAGATTCTAAGTAGAATAAATTATACTCTATGTATGTATGATATGCCAAAATATACACTACTGTCATGTATATCTAAAAAGAACAAATAATAATAATAATGATGATGATAATAAATAAATAAATAAATAAATGTAATAATTGTAGCTAACATAAAGAGTCCCCTAAGTGGTAGCTCTTACTATTGCAGCAGGCACTCAATACATGGTTACTAAATGCGAGTTAGTTAATAATATGGTAGGGCAACCTATGCTCTATAGTGCTAATAAATATTGTTTTACCTATGAGATATTTCAGAACTAAACCTTGATAACTTTGATTGTAATATTCAAAATAAAATAATCATGGGGAGAAAAGTAATCTTTAGTACATATTTTATATACAAGAAGAATCTATTCCATTAAAATGTTTTTTACAGGAGATGGAGCGCTTTTTTTGTGTGTGTGTGTGTGTGTATGTGTGTGTGGTGCTAGGGATTGAACCCAGGGCCTTGTGCATGTGAGGCAAGCACTCTACAACTGAGCTATATCCCCAGCCTCAGAACTTATTTTAATTTCATAGTCCAGGTTTAAAATATTCACTGTTAGAAAATTCTCCCTTTCCTTTAACTGTGGTTCACTACAGTTTGGTTACCTTTCTTCCTCCCACCACAAACCCAGAATGATGCAAGTTTTACTGAACGAAAGGTGAAGGCATTTGGTCAGAGAACCTTCAGAAAATCTGCATTGCACTGCAAAAGAAGGATATGTCGTCTAAACACTTAGCATTCAAGGAACCTATTAAATAAAAAATAGATGAGAAAAGAATAGAGAAGAAAAAACATTTAAACCTACTATAAATACACAGGAACTATTTTCTATGGTACATTTTTTTCCTAATTACACATGGGTCTGTACAAAGTTTTGTATGTAGGGTTGACAGGCAATTTATTTTGGAGAGCCAATTTTTAAAAACAGAAAATATCTCTGTGATAACTGTTTCCTAGGAAAAGGCATATAATTCACCTTAAACAAACCTGATATGTGAAGATATGGATTTATGGAGTATATAAATTGGGGATAATTTTTCACCTTAGTAAAAATTTTCATGGTAGGGTTAATTTATTTTGTCAGCTCCCCTAATATATTTTATATATCCTTTGATTTATCCACATTCAATTTATTTATTTCTGTTGCATAAAGGAAGGTACATCTGTAGTTGAGAACAGAGATGATGCTATGTTAATTCTCTGACTTTCACAGGTATGGCTAAGAAAAAACAAGTTGGTTTCTTGTAACTGTATGAGAAAAAAAATGGTACCAGTAGTCCTCTGTGAATATAATGTGTCTTCTAATTCTAAGCAGTCCTTTAGCTAACTGTGCTCTGTAAATTCTATAAAACAACACAGAAGGGAAGATGCAAATATTCCATTTTAGAGCTTTGTTGGGTAGGGATTATTCAGGGAAACACATATTCTCACACTAGGGAAAGTTCTATCCTTTACATACAATGTCCCCTGGTGATATAGCAGGACAAATTTTATATTAAAGTTATGTTCATTTACTTCTCAGAAGTACAAATCATGTTCATCTCCTCTTTGTATGGACCCCATAAGTGTTTCGGTGCTGTAGAGGAGTTCAGTGAAAGACACCAGGAATGTTCATTTTAAATCCTACAGTCACACACAGATTTCCAGAGATTTTTGTCATGCGCAATTCCGCTTGCTGGAATAAAGAGGATCGTTCTTTTTCCAACTCATAAAATGTATGCAATATAAAAAAGGGACCATGGAGATAAAGGTGTTTTTTTTCCAGAATTTCCCCATGATTCCTGGTTTTCTGTATTCGGTTTTCCCCCTCTTGCTGAAAACTATCAATGGCAATTCCTACATTATACATGATATGTGAAAAATGCATAGTATCTTCCTAAAGAAATATGCAGCAGTGTCATTTGAAGAAATTACTGTGATTAAAGGGGGGGGGGAAGCATGTACCATAGGTGTTTTAAAAAAATATATGAAAGATTGGATTTTATAGTTCTCTCTAAAGACTGCATAACCATAATTTAAATTTTCAAAATTATTATAACTCTTTTTAAGGTAGTAGCAATTTGTCTGGTATTTTAATCTATTTTGAGTTAACATCTATTAGCACTTTTTGAAAATGTGAGGCAAATTGCTATGCTAATTAAGGTAAATCACACCATAATTTCATTATATTGCTGCCGCTGCTGCTGCTATGGAAGGGTGAAGAGAGAACCCTGAGAGTTTGGGAGATTTAATTTAACCAATTTATCTAGACCATCATAGTTCCCTCTGTTCCTTATCAGTATTTTCTCCAAAAAGCTCCAGGTAAGTAGAAGCCTAGGCTGAAATTATTTTCTTAATCATACCTGTTTTTCAAAAAATACAATTTCTGGTACAATTTGCTGAATAAATCATTTACTTTGTGATTCTTATTCCCTCTTTAATTCATGTTATATAACAGGACATGTTTCTTGTTAGGAGAAGAAATATGACATCTGAATACATTAGGTCACAGTTAAGAATAAACCATTTAAAGTCACTTATTCTTTAATGGAGGAAGTTTTCCTACAAAAAGTGAACACTGTTTAAAATTCCAACAAAATACATTATTCCCAGAGTGGGGCTGTAGCTCAGTGGTAGAGCACCTGCCTTACACGTGTGAGGCACTGGGTTCAATCCTCAGCAACACATAAAAATAAATAAATAAATAAAGACATTGTGTCCATCTACAACTAAAAAAAAATATTTTAAAAAATGCATTGTTCCCAGATAGCTAAGTTCCTTAGCAACAAAGAGTATTTTAGTTGTCTCTTTGTTTTCAGTCCTACACACACTGATAAATTCTTACCCCATTAGAATATGAGTTCCATGAGACAGAAATTTCTGTTGTTTTGTTCGTTGCCAAATCCCTAGTATTCAGAGCACACCTAGCATAGAGTATATACTCAATAAATATCTCCTGGATAAATTAATATAGGAGTTGCTTAATGAATATGTATTATGTGAAAAAGCAATACTAATATATCCGAAATTCTAGAGATAAATTCATCTTGTTCCTATATTATGCCAGCCACAGTAGTAGCAGCTTAAAAAGTCTTGACATGGCAACCCCAAATTCCTCAATTCTTTGAAATTCATACCATAGTGATTCTTTGGGCTGTTATCTTTTCTGTCTGATATCACTGGGTATTTCTTTTTAGATGCACCTTTTCTGGAGCTTTCAGTAATTTCTCACAGGAGAATGAAGTAGGTCATGATGGTGGTTGAGCAATTTTTGCTGGTTTGGTGTCCCTCAGGTTAGTACTCAAGAGATGACTAAGCTATACTTTGGATTCATTGATGGTGATCCTCCTTGTTGGAAATCAATAACACTTACAGACATTCTAGTGATACTAGATGTGAGCAGGATTCCAAAACTTTGCACAAATACCCACACAGTTCAGAGGACTTGATACTTTAGTTTGCACCATCAGCAGTCGGCTCAGGGTGGTAGACCTGAGAGGCTGACAGAAAACTTGGAAAATTTTGTGACATTTAAGGTTCCTTTGGATATCAAAGTTATCTGGTAGCAGAGAGGGAACGGACTTAGTCCAGAGGTCTTCTGACTCAAAGCAATGTTATTTCTGCTGATTTCTTGGGCTTCAGAAGTCTTTACCTCTACCTGGGAGCAAATGGAAATTAGAGGGGCTTTCTTTTTCTGGTTGGTTCTACTTGTCACAGTGGTGTTTGGCATATGGTACTCTGAGGAACATGCAATAGATTATTATTTCCAGCCCATAATACCCCACATTCCAGTGATAAACACATAATATTAGAGTTTTATGTGACAGGAAGTAGTCAAACTCTCTTCTTTGGCATGGTTTATTTTGGCAAAATACTTGAAAAGTTTTGTTAACTTTTTACCCTAAGGAGCAATAAGGCAAAATAAGTGTATATCCCCATTTCATTAAGGATGGAGGAGGATGGGAGGAAATTATACTCAGTGAGCATCTACTATTTCCCAGCACCTGGACATTAATCATAATATAGATGAACCATGGCTCAGACAGAATTGGTATTTCATATACAGCCACACAACTCGTAATAAATGGGTTTGAAATCAGGACTCCAGCACACAGTGCTTTCTATATTGAACAACACTTTCCTGACACCTCAGTAACATAGTGAGGTATAGAAAGTGTCAGACTGGGGCCTACCCACCTACCCAGCAAAATGTTCATGACATTCATTTGTAGCTTTAAAAATAAAATGACTGTAGTTGGCAGGTGTGCATGTGCGACTCCCCCTTCCCCACAAGTCTTTGACAGTCTTTTCAAAATGTCTTCTCCATGGGCATGTAGAAGATAATGGAGACCACTTGGCCTGCAGAATATACTGTTGTAGAGCTGTGGTTGAATGAATCTTTGAAGCCTAATAGATATATGATGAAGCTGCAAGACTAAAAAGAGAACTTTTGACAGGGACAACTACAACTATGGTAGAAACTGGCATTGCTTTCCTTCCATCTCTCTCCTGAACAAGTTTTCCCCTGTTCCAGAGGTAGACTGTTCAGTGGATTCCCTCTTGAAGCTTATATTCCAGCAGGGACAATGGACATCATCAAAGAGAAGTGCTTTTAGGGAAATGCAAGTTGCTGTGGAAGGAAGCCGATAGCTAGTACCTGATGCTCTCCCAGAGTGTTGAAAAGGGCTTTCCAAAAGAAATATGTAAGTGGACTTCTGAAGAACAAGCAGGAAATCAGTTTGTGTATCATGTCATTAAATACATACATATAATGCAGAAAAGAAACCAGCTAATGAGCTAGTACTGAACAACTAATCATCCTTTACTTTGTAAACTATGCAATGTGTCTCTTGCCTCATCCAACAAACTGAAGAGTGTAACTGAAGTTATGTTCTTGTTTTAAATAGCTCTGCTTTGAGGAGGGGATGGGAAAAGAAAATGAATCTGTGTGCAGGTGGGAAAAGTAAGGTGTCCACAGTGCATCTGTGAGGTTTTACAAATAGCACACTCAGCTCTTGCCTTCTAATTCGGGTCTCTGGCCCTCACACTGGTCTGTCACTCTTCACAGACTCCCTGGGCAATATCACTCACTGCTAGCAGCCCCAGGGGCTGACTCCTGGCGGCCTAGAGGCAGACTCTTGTCTCTGGAGCAACATGCCTCCAGAGTCTGCTTCTCTGAGTTATGTGGCTCTCTGCGAAACTGTACTGGATATCCATGGAACCTGGTACTTACCAAGTGCCAGCAGTGTTTGTGGATAATGCATATTCAAATAAACCCCACTGCTCTTTCAACTACTGCCCACAGGCTCCAAGTTAGGCACACATTGAGAAGGATAAAATAAGAATAATGCAAAGCTTAGTACCACCTCAAATTTTCATGTAAAGGAGATGGGTCATCGAAGTGCAGTTTCAAATATTTTAAGTGGAACACTAAGAAAAGAATAAAAGACCCAATGATACATTGATTTTTCCAGGACCCTCCCCAGCCAACATGCACCATCCCTCTGTGGTCTGCAGAGTTTTATGGTTTTATTTACCTCCGTCTTTAGCAGGACTTCTCTTGTCCGTGACTGGATGACCTGACATTCTACTCAGGTTTCCCTTTGGTTAGAGCAGGAAAGTGGAATCTGCCACCATTTGTACAGTCTCTCATTTCTTTCCCTTCAGTAGCAAGGTGAAACTTCCCCGAATAGCACCCTATTCCCTTTCTTTTGTTTATAAACAACTTCACATTCCCTTCCTTTCCTCTTCCTTTCTTAAACCAATACCTTCTGCCAGGAACCCCACAGTGATTAATCTATAACCAATATGGATGCATGTTTAGCGGTATGGGATGAATTGAATTGTGTCCACAATCCAGAGTACAAACAAGGATGCAGTGGTTGTAATCCCACCTGCTCATTAGAATCAGCTGGGAGTATTTTTCATCAACCCCCACCTCCATGCTCAGGGTATATTCCAGACCATAATGATATCACAATCTTGGTAGAGAGGGACCTAGAAATTGGTATTTTTAAAGCTCCCAGAAGATTCAATTGTGCAGTTCAGGTTGAGACCTATGGGTCTAAAGCTGACTGAAATGATCACAAAGGGCACAGGTGATTCCTGCCCTTGGGAATCTGAAGGTAAGACCTAAATTAAGATTATTAAATAGAAGTGCCCACCTACTTCTCATATGCCCTCTATATTAAACCTAGTCCATAGTTCTGGAGAAAATAAATAGGTGCCTTTTTTTCCCCAAATATTTATCACTGCTTGAAACAAAAGATGTTTTTCTTTGAATGAGGGAAAATCAGATTGGTTTCTTTTCAGTCAGCATCTGGTCTCTAGTTTAGCTCAGCCAAAGAAGGCTGCCACCCAATCTTCCCAAAAGCTGAAGGAATGAAAGATTCCTCTAAGCACAGTTTTCATATGGACCTAGTTCTTCCTCAAAGGACTACTCATGATGTGGACGGAAAGGGTACTCATGAATGAGCATTTAATACAATTTTAAGAAGAAAAACTGAGTATATCATTGAAACCTAAAAGCCACCCACTGAATATGGGAGTCAGCTGATTATAAAATACCCATAATGCAGTATGCCTCACTCATGAACCTCATATTAGTACCTCAGGTATATAAGGATGTATTTTTTAAACATAGAGGTAAGAAATATTACTCTTGGGTGGCAAAAAAGAACTCATCTAAAAATCCCAAAACATAGAAAAAGACAGATACAGAGAGTGCAATGAACCTGACAGAGGCAGGCTCATAAATTCAGTCAACTTTGTCAAATGCAGTCATTTCATTTCAGAATCTGCAATGATTGAAAGTGCTATGCTCTGTCAATATCACAACAGGCCTGGCTTCATGCTGTCTCTTTTTCATGAAATGTAGGTTGCCTGTTAACACTAGCACTGCTTCTATTCACTTGAATTGGCACAGTGAGAAAGCAGCAAAGAACCTGGGAGGATGGGGATCATAGAAACGCCTGCAGTGTTAAGTGAGAATTGGGGCTTGCTAACCTGAAGCCTCTAATTAGAGATTAGTGTGACAGGAAGTCCAACAACCAGACTGTCAGAGAAAAAAAAAATTAGTGATGTTTTCATCCCCTGTATCACCAAGCAATCCTCCACCAAGAAGGATGTTTCAAGCCAAGTACAAGCTCCAGGTACATGGTCTTGCATTGGTTATTCTGAGCCGCAAATTGCTGGTCATGGACTTGATCCATTGCTCAAATCTGTATATTTGCACATGCTGTGCAGATGAGAACCAAAACAGAGGTATATGGGACACCAGGATGGAAAAAGTCACTTAAGAGAGTCATCTACAGTGCTTTAAATGCTTCAGTAAAAGAGCAACTATTTGAAAAAAACCTGGGCCCTAATAAGATAATTAATGTAGTCGCTGAGTGGTAAGTGCAATGTATTTATGGAACACATCTGGGTGTTTCTAAATTAAACTCTTAAGCTGAAAAACATAATTGAAGAGGAAAACTCTCTGAACTAAAATATGTTTTCTTTTGTGCCTAATGGCTGTCTTGATTTCAGTTTTTATTTTCTTACATAAAGGCTAGGGTAGTGGTAATCACCAAGTGGGCACCTGATGAAAAAATATCTTTCTAAAATTGCAGTTTCCATCCAGTAGAATTTATGGATTTGACCTGTTTCCTGAAACAAATTTATTATCAGCAAAAGTTTATTCTGTATGAATGTGACCAGGAAACCTGTAGATTAAAGAACCTGAAAATAAGAAATATTTTTTTGGTTCTCAGAAGAGGAACTGTACACAAATCAGAATGTTCCAATGTTGCACTCTAAAGGATGCCAACCAGACAGCAGAGGCCTGAGCTTTGTCTGTCCTGGGTCCCAGGTGCTTTCAGCCATCCTCAGAATTCCCAGCAGTAGCAAACTCATATTAGCTCCAAGGTGGAACCCTTCTTATTTATTTTCTTCCATCCAGCTGCTTTTTATAATATATCATATTATTAAAAGGTAGTGGGATATATTGATATTCAAACTTGCTTCTAGCTATCAATACTTTCCCAAATCAAAATGTAGATTTCAAATAAAGCAATAAAAGGAGGGACACTCTGGTTAAAGAGACTGCAAATGAAAAACACATTTAATCCCTCCCTCCCTCCCTCCCTCCATCCACTCATCCAATACTTATATATCTAGCAACAAATATGTGCCAGCCACTGCTGTAGGTACTGGTAAAATAACATAGAACACTTCCATTCTAATGAAAAGACTGATAGGGATGAGAAAGGTAAAAATTAATTACCAAAACAAGTAAGAGCTAACGTTGATTTCCTACCTCATATGAGGACATTTACACAAATTAACTCATCTCTCTCAGTAACCTATGAGATAAGTCCATTTTACAGCGGCAGGGTGGAGACACAGAGAAGCAGAGTGGAGAGAGGGCCTACAAAGGAGAGAGTGGATGCCATATAGATGCGCTGCCAACAGATGGAGCAAGCTGGGTTCAGAGATAGCTACTACATTTGGTGACACAGAGGGCACTGGTGACTTTTAAAAGAGCAGCATAGTGTCAGGGTGAGGATGGAAACAGATTATAATGAGCAGTGAGAAAGTGAGGAAAACTGTTTCTAGACAATCTTTTTCAGAAATTTAATAATCAGGTGGCAGAAAAAAAGAACTGTAGAGGAGTAGAGCCGAAAGCTGATTCAAGATCAAAGTGAGGATCTTTGTTCAGACTAAACCTAATTTTAAATGTCCCCTTTAGAAAAATAATTTGCAATTTCACAGTATTCTAGTTGTCTGTTTGCTTGTCTGTCTTCCCCAGGAGGCCCAGGATCCATGGGGTAGGAACTACATCTTGTTCACTGTTTTTCCTGACCTGTCACCTGTCACAGTGACTGAAGCAGAGTAAGTCACTCAATAGGTATTTACTGAATAAATGAATAAAATATATTATAACAGTAAGGGGAGAAAGTCTGGAGTTTCCTCTGAAACACTACTTACAAACAGAAACAGCATTTTCTCTGGGTGCAGCATGGTAGGGCCTGACACCTGCTGCTGAATGCCAGGGTCTCACTGCAGGCGGAGCTGTTTCCCCATCCTCCTGCAGAAACCCCTCAGTCTCTTGGACCACTGTAGGACACACATGTTTCTACTTGGTCTGTTGTTTGGGACTTCGGGGATCTGATCTCAGTTCTGTTAAGGAATCTTTTCTATTTCTAAATTTAAAAATTAATATATTAGAACCTAATTCGTTCATATTATTATAAAGCCAAATCAAAGCTCAAAGGAGATTATTTACTGCAAAGCAATGATGCTTCAGGGTACCTTCAGGCAAATTCCAACATAGTATTCTACCCATCCTACAGTATTCAGGAAACAGTAGGTTTTCCTCTTCCCTCCTTTTTAAAACAAACCTAGCGATTTCATTATACATCAAACCCATCCCATAGCAGAGGTGAGCAAAACACAAGCACCTGTTTGCAATCCATTCTCTTACAAGTTTTACACAGATGTCAGTTTTCCTGAAGAAACAAACAAATCAAGTCTTAGCCTGGACACTGGTCATTTGACATGGCAAGTCTTTTTTAAAAAAATCTATTATTTTTTAAGAATTGCTGCCTGAGTTTCAGGAGGCTAGTTTTTCTTTCTAAGATCTTAATGTAAATTGATATTCATGGCTAGAATATTATGACTCTGCTAAGGATAGGTGGCTGTTCATATATTAGACAAATGATTCCATGGAAGGTATGTATACAAAATAATAATAACAATAATAATGGTAATAAAAGTTAACCTTTATTGAGTGCTTACAATGTGTCTGACTTTGGGCTAAGTTCTTTATTGGAAAATTTATTTAATCTTGTAATAACTCTCTGGCATAAATGTTATTAGCATCCCCATTTTTCAGTTGACTCTCAGATGAAACTGACTGAGGCTTTTAAAGATTAAGATCTTATAGATAGTGAAGTGACAAGAGGTAGAATTTGAAAACTGACAATCTGACACTGGTGTTTGCCAATTTAACCTCTTCCATAAAGCTCTGTGCCAGCATTTCTTGGTTTAATATTTAAATGCTGGGAGTACATTCAATTCCACTTAGCAGTTCAAGTGAATAGGGTTGGAAGAAGAGGAGATGGGAGCGCTTGACTAAAATGAGGTTGAGAGGTAAGCTCTGAATTTCAGCTGATGTGTTTTTCCCTGTTTCAATTACCAGCAATAATCAGGAGAGGGTTGTAAAACCGTGTTTTAAAGTGCTCCTATGTGAAAATCACCTGGAGAAACTGTTTTATCAGCAAAAGGAACAAGATGCTGATGCTTCAAGTGAAGGACTTAAGTTCAGATTTTAGAGCCCCAGCTACACTCTCACCATTTTTCATCACCCCTTTCTTTGGGAGCACTCGGCATGATGGGCTGTTTGGGTGATGGCTACGTTGCTTGTGACAGAGGACTGCATGATCTATTAATATAGTCAGACCACTCCTGTGTTATTAGGACAGAACGTTTTCTTTTGTTTTGTTTTTTTCACTTTATTTTCTTTGATATGGCACTAATTTTGAATCTTAAATTTTGGCTAAGGGCAATCTGAAAACAGCTGTGCATATGTAGCAGGGAAGAGAGGAATCCCTGCAGGTATACACTCTGTTTCATGACTGAATTGCTACCAAAACAGTTCTGGACACAGTGACCCACAAATTATTCTTCCCTTAAACTGATTTTTCCAGTTAGTTCTGTATATTAGTTACAGAGTACTGTATTATTTTCCCCATAGGGCTTTCCTGCTCATGATTCCTAAACAAGCTGATAAAAATTCAATCTCCACAGAAATATTTAAGTTGTTGAGGCTTTCTCTTACCATAATTACTTCCTGAAAAATGCAGTGGTCAAATTTTCCTGAATATTTTTATGTTCAATTGGGCACACAAAACTTGGCCCTTGATCTCACAAGGTTGTAAAGCAGACTCCTGGCTTGAGGAAAGCTGGCTGGTTTCTATTACTTGCTTTCCGTATTAGCTCCTCATTAATTTTGTTAAATAAAATCTACCATTTAAATGAGGAACTCCCTGCAGAAAAACAATATTTCTTATGTTCTGAAGAATATAACAAACAACATTTGTTAAAAGAAATCACCCTTCTCTCTCCTCAACTAAGAACTTTAGGAACTGGGGCAGGTGAGGAGGAAGGTCTCAGCAGTGGCAATTTGATGAGAAATGAATTAATTCGATTATTTTCACAGTGTGGATCAATAATAGTCAGTCTCCACAGAGGCCCCTGGCCTGAAGGCAGCTGGATAATCAATAGGATCACACAGAGGCGACTCTCCTCCCCCAGCAGCCTCTCTGATCTTTTCTGGGTCTACTCTTCACGCCTGTGTAATTCTAATTTATGTCAACTAGAAATCAAAGAAATTCCAAGAGGCTTTGGTCATAGGACATTGGGGTGGAACTTTCACAATCTATTTATGTCTATTCCTTAAGTCAAGAGGCCCCACGGCCCTCCAGGCGCCTCTACTGGCCAAGGAGAAGAGCTCCTGGCAGAAGGGCAGCTACCCATTTAGAGCAAAGGCACAGGAACTGCCTTGGGTAAATCAAGGCACACTTTTCTCCTTCTCATCTATAACTTGGAGGGACATAAGAACTAAGCATGCTAAGCAAAAGCTTTGCCAAGAGTGACTCCCTCAATAATGCTCTTTCATGATACCCCAGACGCTGGCATTTTCAAATCAAATGAACAGTGTATAAAATTAGTTCTGCATGAAGTTGAAAGAAAGAAAGAAAGAAAGAAAGAAAGAAAGAAAGAAAGAAAGAAAGAAAGAAAGAAAGAGAAAGGGAGCTTTTAAAAGCTCCAGTATTTCTTCATCCAACTGCTTTTCACAAGGGTTTGGCATTTGAGAACTGCTACGTTTATGATGTTATTCACTGCTCATAATTCAGGCCCTGTGTCTCCAAACTTCAGTATTAACACACACTGTAGAGGTTTCCAAATCAGCCAGGCTGCCTCTGGTGAGGTCTGGTTTCTCAGCCAATGCCATGCCACTCCACTGTGCTCCCTCCCTTCCCACCAACCTTGTTACCCCAAACATTTTTCATTAACCTTGAACACTGCATTTCCATTTGCCCTACAGCTTTCCCATGATTTTTTTTTTTATCTTTTTCAATTTTGTTCTTCATCCAAGCTGCCTTGTAAGAAACGAGGAAAATACCATATTATTAGAAGAAACAGATCTGTAGCAAGTCTAGAATTCATTGAAGTCATAAAAACAATTTCTATGACCGGAGTCACTGTCTATAATTGTGGAAATCAGAGTACACACACATTGCTCTTATTAGAGAGTCCCACTGATTATACAAGATTTTTTTTTAAACCAAATCACTAAATAAATGTGAGTTAAGTTGATAGGTGATTTCAGGTCAACTCTAATTCCCAAGGTCAAATAAGCCTTTGAACAGTCTTTAAGAATATAAGCTCACCCCAATTCATCAAAGCCGTCTCACACAGTGTTTTCTTCTCTTAGTCCTTACAATGCATTAAAGTTTAGGAGATTATGTGGCGTCAGCTTCAAAACCTCTAACATGCTTATCCATCCAGCAATCGGAAAAGCTACTCAAACAGGATCTTCTTAATGCACTTCCTAACTTTACAACTTCATGGGGAATGCTGAATTTGTTGAATTAATGGCTGAAGGATTCCTCCCTGGGAATCAGCAATGTTGCCATCAAATTTACTGCAATTTAGCTTAGACATTGTTTGATAATCCAAGTACATGTTATTGTTTTTAGCAAAGAATAAGTTTGTGTTTCTGTTCTCTGCTTACCTAAGGGCAGGGAGGGAGAGAGGAAAAACATTTTTTTCTACAATACAGAAAATACATTTTAGTATTCTTGCAATTCCTCAAAAGCTGGAGTGAGGAAGAAAGCACCGGTTTGGTAAAGTATAACCTTTGAATTATATGTAAGTGGTCCCAAAGGAAACTTATTGCTTGTGGAATAAGAAAGTGCAACTAGACTTCAATATTTCTCAAGATAACAGAACATGAGCACATGGACACAAAGACTTCACAAGCCCATCTCTCTCCAATGCAGGGATCTCATTGTCAATATTCTTGATCAGGGGGTTAATTGTGTAGATATTGAGGTATCTTGCTCCTTGGCAGGCTGTAGCAGGTATGTAGAAAGGGGAGGAGAATGCAAACTAATGATTTTATTACTCTTTAGCATATCTAGTTAAGGCACAGGATAGGCCCATATTAATTTTGTTCTTCAGTGGCACAAATGATCACAGATTGAGGCAGTGGATCTTCCCCCATGCCCTAATACTTGCTTTCCTCTATTTTTGCTACTATTCTTATTTTTGCCTTTATTTTTCTTGTTACTTTCTCTTTCCCTACCTACATAAACAGTTTTATGTTCAACTCACTGATTTCTAGCACTGCAGATCTTTTTTTCATTTCTGTTCCTTAATAGATAGCTATAAACTTGAACCCCAATTCACAGCATCCCATGGAGGTATGAGTTTTGTTTTTTTTTTTTTTTGTAAATTATGCAGAAAGTGCTATTAATCTACTTTCTTCCTTTATTTTCAATTTCCAGTCAAAATGGGATAGCAGGTAATATAATTTTTTCTCACTTGGAAATTCAAAACTTATAGCACAGGTTGATAGGATGACATTAATGATAAGAATAATCAGTAATATAATAAACGGTGTTCTAAATGATTTTTAAAATGTTAACTCATTTCAATGCTCATGATTACAAAACAGGTACTAGAATTATCCTCATTTTACAACTAAGGAAACAAGTTTTGCCCAAGATTACATGACTAATAATTGCAGAATCCAGATTTGAACCTGAACTATGGCTCCAGAGAACATACTCTCACTACTAATGTCTTTTCTTCTCTACTCAAATTTTTCTTTGAATCTCTCTGATAATTTAAACTCTGGAAATGGATGGCATAATGCAAAATTTGAAAGCAGAAAAGCTGCTTTAGTCTAGGTTTCCATCCAACTAAACCAAGAAGTAGGCCTTTCTGTGCAAGGCTTTACTTGAATTTTGTGTGTGGTTTAGAAATGTCTTCTGTTCTCACAGAACCCTGTGTGTTTGGCTCTGAGCTGACTCGAGTCTCAGAAAGCCAGACAGCAAGCTGGGCCCAGTATCTCCTTGGGCTGGGCTGTGCTGCAGCAAGCTATGGCCAGACAGCATTGTGTTAGAGCCAATGGACTGGCAGAGTAACTCTCTGGTTGGGAAAGGATTCAGTGGCTGCCTAAGGAGTGTGCTGTAATGCTTAGGGATACTAATAACTGGAGCAACCTCTCTACCTCATTTTGAACTAATTTTCATTTGGGACAAATAAAGGACTTGAATTCCTTAACTTGAAATCAGCAAAATGTTGGTCAGAAAATATGTCTGGTATGATCTTCTCCTGTTCTAACCAAAACACATAACTTCTATAATTCACCTCTGGAGGTGGAGCTAACAAATCTAAAGACGATGGGCTAAGCCTCAGCAACTTAGTGAGGCCCAAAGCAAATCAGTGAGACCTTGTTTCAAATAAAAAATAAAAAGGACTGGGGATGTGGCTCAGTGGTTAAGTGCCCCTGGGTTCAATCCCTAGTTAAAAAAAAAAAAAAAAAAAGAATGGGCTAGAAACATGGTAATTGGTGATTTCTGAGAATGGCTCTGAATGCCTAAATACATTTGAATGCTTACATTTTAGTGTCCTTGGTTTGACAGCACTCATGCAGCTTTCCTTCTGGTTAGAAGGTAGAGGAGTTTTGCTGTCACTCTTTTCTGTTTTTACAGCACTCTGCCTATTGTAGATCCCTTAGGTTATTTTGAAAAAAGTAATTTTAAAGTGACAGGGTTAGTAGCAGCGTTAGATTAGTTAGTAGTGAGATCTGAGGGAGACCTGCAACCCCTGGGTCTCACTTGGTTGCTAAGTTACAAAATAAGTTGCTTTCAGGCTGACTGAGAAAATATATATATATTTAAATCTGATAAACATAACTGGCAAATGTCTAGGATAAGTTGGGATTTAAAAATATTTGGAGAAAAATTGAAGTCAATTATAATTGTGCAAAAATGACAAAGTATACAAGGGATAAGGTCCATTTGGTCCATTTCCCCCCCAAAATTTTCTACATTTAGAAAATATATGCTTTTTGAGAGGCATGTATATTTACTTTCACATTCTTTTGCTGAATTTGTCCCTAATTATCATTGCACAAACAGCACACACATATATTTTGGTATAAGATGCCAGATACTTTCTTAGCAAATATCTGAAGTGAACCTTTTCCAAGTAAGTAGCTGGAGATCCCCCCTCATCTACTGAAAACAATGGACACAAACCTCGAAGAACTTGGTTGAATAGCTTTTGGCCACAGCCTAATGTTTCTGTGCCTACATTTTCTCATCTTGACAATGCAAATAATTATTTCTTAGATTTTTAACAGGGAAAACATGTAAGTTGTAAGGGGAAAACATCTGTTTAGTGCCTGGTGTTCAATACAAATTTTTATTATCTTTTTTCTCAAAGTGTCATGTGTTAAATGTGGCACCATTTTTCAAATTCACAATCACAACCATAGGCCTTCAGCAGAGCCTCTGGGCCCATTTCTAATCATCTGATGGGAGTGGCATCTGATGTGTGGGGAGACAAACTCCTACACACCCCCTCACTGATCCTTTTCTTGCCTCCAGACAGCCAGAATACAGAGATGTTGAGCAATGAAGTTATATACTTATTAAAAAAACCAATGTGGCACTGTTCTTTCTACCTTACTGTTGCAGGAAAATTTGAACCCAGAATAGAATTTTACTATTAGACCCTGCAAATTGTAGTTTGCTTTGCAATCTTTTAATTTTGGCCATTGGGCTTGTGAATAGAATGTCAAAATCTAAGGTAACTGTGTTTTGTTTGTGATTGCTTTTTTCATTATGCTTAAGCACAAAATTAATTATCAATCATATGCACACACACACACATATATATACATATATTCTTACTATTAAATACACAGGTAAAGACACAGGGAAAAGAAAGAGAATACGATATTGAGCTATTCACTACACTGAGATGTAGAAAACAAACAATTTGATAGATGACTCTTACTTTATCACATCTCATCAGCCCCAAATATCTCAGAGATTTGCTGCTCTGTGCAATCAGGGTGGCTCCTTGATCTGTAATTTCTTTGCACCATCCAACGTCCACAGTCTCTATTGTCATGCTATATCGCCCAATAGCTATTAGTGCTGCAAAGAGAGACAAAGACAAAGAAAGCATTATTATTAGGAATGTAAGGTATCTTTATCTTTTTATGACCATCTCTCTCATTTCCTCACTAAATTTGTTCCTGAAATGTTGTGTGTAAATGAATGTTTTATAAAATAAATTAAATTTGAAATGCTTTAGGAAAGATTGCCCTATGACAAACCCTTTTGCAAAGTGAATAATCATTCCATAATTTCCCTTTCATTGGACAAAACCTTTTATCAGTTTTACTCATTACAAGGTTACCTCTACTTTCAAATATCCATATTTGCAGAAGGAATAAATTAAAGTGAATTACAGATATAGCATTACAAAACCCTCAAGTACTAACTACATTTTGTCCCAGGTAACCTTAACAATTTTTTAAAAGAAAAACTCATGCAAACACCATGCAGTGTCATACTGCATGTGAATTTCTTTACTTATCAGCATAATTTTTTCCATCTGTTCATGACCTGCAAAATGTACAAGTATATAATATTTTTCACTTTAGTCCTTTTTGAGACTGTTAGGAATTAAAAGTACATCATATATATAGTTGAATGTAATTGGTGCCATGCTAGAGTGCAATAAAGTGAATGCATTTGTTATGGCAAATTTCCTCACCATATCAGAAATCTTCCTTCTATTAACATTTAAAATGAAGCCTGCCATCTGAAAACTATGACAGTATCTCCGGTGTTCTTGACTGTTCAGCACTGTGCCACTGCTAAAGTGCAGACACTTATCCCATAATCTCCAATATGAACTACTTATCCCTGCAAAGCTCCATAACCCAGAGCCACCAATCAGGAAATGAAGCTCTTTTTTAGAGACTTCTGATTTGATCATTGTGCTCATCTCTACATTTGTGAAACATAAAACAGATTCCAATACCTCCAGGTAGAATAAGTTCACAATGCACTGGTCTGAGAATGCAAACCATGAAAACAAAGCCACAACTATTAAAAAGGAAAGAGAAATGGTTGCTAATTATTTCCTTAGATAGCATGAGTTGATTTCTGCAACATTAAAGGTGGATAATATTTTACGAAGTGTGTTGGCCAGATTGATAAAAGCAAAATGCATTACTCATGTAAATAAAAACAACTCACAGAAAAGATCACTTGGCAAAATCTCTTTGCTAATTAAACATAGGGGACCTTGACCACTGAGACACATCCTCAGCCCTATTTTCTATTTTATTTAGAGACAGGGTCTCACTGAGTTGCTTAATGCCTCACTAAATTGCTGAGGCTGGCTTTGAACTCACGATCCCCGAGCCTTAGCCAGTGGGGATTATAGGCCTGTGCCACAACACCTGGCCAGTAACTTTTATGCTTACTAGAAAACAAATGTCCATTGCATTCCAGTATGAAAGTACCCCAAGTAGCCAGATATTTAATGTTTATAAAAACAACAATCATGATCTCAGTGTCTTATAGTAAAAATACCAAAGAGAAATCATTCTAAGTTCCGAATGCCACCAGTTGGTTACTGTTTTCATCTTTGTACATGCTGTTTTGGTATTTAAAGCTTTCCATATAGGGAGCAGGGTACTGAAATTTGCCAACCACTAAATGTTTGGTAAAATGGTTTGAATACTATTTTTGTGTAGTAGGAGCAATTTCCTAGGTTAATCTCACTGGTGTCTCTGACTTAAAAAAATTGCCACTCTCTCTGGTATTGTTGTAACTGTCACTGGTATGATATCCTGAGGATCTCCTATGATGAATGAAGTAGGAGATATATAAAATAAATCTCTTTCAGTACAAAATGCTAAAACTGTGATTTTTTTAAAAAAATCTCTTTTTTTTTTTAGTTGTAGTTGGACACAATACCTTTATTTTATTTTATTTTATTTATTTTTATGTGGTGCTGAGGATCGAACTCATGGCCTTACCCACATGCTAGGCAAGTGCTCTACTGGAGCCACAACTCTAGCCCCTAAAACTGTGATTTTTAAAAGATGACAAAGCACATGTTACAGGACAGCCCGGTGTTGGTAGATTGTTTACAGTTGTTTTTATCGAGGTTTAAGACTAGTACACGAAAGCTTGAACTATCCAGGAAAAAAAATCAAATGCTACGAGAAGCTTTCAGAGGCTGCTTTATAAGCAAATGAAGAGTCACTAGTACACACTCCAGGGAAAAAGATCACTGGTGTTTGTTGTTTTCCTTCTTTTCCAAATTAAAGTATATAACAAATGAGATGAATCAGGATATTCAGGTTTTGTTTTGACCTAGTTCTATTTACTGAAGTTAAAATTAAACTTTATTGTCCCTTAACTCATTTATTCAATAAACACCTCATGAGTTCTTAAGCATTTCTGCCAACAATTTATTGACCACTTTCCCTATGCCAAGCCCTGAGCTAAGAATTTTAGGTGCACTGTCTGCTTTAAATCTCACAGTAACTCTATGAAGTCTTACTGCTATCTCTACTTTAAAGATCAGGAAACTGAGTCACAGAGAGATCAAATAACTTTCCTAAAGTCTTAAGACAGTAAGTGGGGAAGTGAATTTTAAGTTGGGAGCCAGCACTCACACCTGGTTGCATATCAGATGTACTAAATCAGAATTACAGGGCCAAGCAAGCACATGGCAATTCTAATAGATTGCACTTCCAGCAATGGAAATGTGGTGTGATGATACACTGAGCCTGTGCTGGTTACTGTGGATACTGAGATTCATTGAACTCAGAGGCTGGTTGAGTAGGGTGTTTGGTTAGTGGAGGTGGGTAGAAAAGGGGAACAGTCCAGTAAATAGGATACAATATTATACTATTCTTCCTATTCCTAATTCCTTCTCACCTTTCATTTATCAAATCAAAGGTCAGCTTCTCAAACCTACTCACCCTATCATTTACTAAAACTGGAAATGTTACTATGGCCCTCTTCCCATATTAGCGTGATAGCTCCTATTCCCTGCTGAATGCCTAGCATTGAGTACATGCCTGGAATAAAGTAGATTCTTAAAAATATTAATTGAATATGCCACTGACTGTAGCCTCTCATTCTTCAGGGGAGGAGGGATATCATAAAGAAGCTCTTACAGAAGAGTTAAGCTAGGTCTTGAAGAACAAAAAGAATTCCCCCCCGGGGGGGGGGGGGAAGGGAAGGAAACAAGGATAAGTATTTTGGGCAAGGGGAATAGCATGTGCAAAGAAAGGGTAGAGAGATGAGAAAGGACAAGGGAGTTGCAGGTCATTCTATATGGCCCAAGTAAAAACAAGTTCAAGGGAGTGGCGAGATTCACTACAGAAATATTTATTCAATGATTAATGATACTGGAGTAGCCTCAAGGGATACAGAGTAGCAAAAAAAATACAGAGTCCTTAATGTCATGAAGCTTATATTCTAGTAGAAAAGAGAATGTGAAACAAATAAACATCAAAGTAAATATAACCCTAAATTGTGACAAGTGCTCTAAAGGAAATAGGCTACTACAGAAGAATAACATTCAGATGGAGAGACGGGTGGCAATCAAAGAGGATATCCCTGAGGAAACTATTCTTAATTATCTCTGACAGTCCTGAAGAACAGTACCCATTTTAAAGATGAGAAAAGTAATGCCCAGCTCTAATAAAGTGGCAGAAATACAATACAAACAGATTATTTGGCTCCAAAGCCAGCGCTTACTCTGTCACTTAGCTTTGCCCAGAATGACAGTGGAGCCTGCATATGCTCAGAATGTATTTCTTTTTATTTCTATTCAGGACTTAAATATAGGTTTTAGGCAACAAATATTTACTCTATGACTATATGAGAGGCCCAACAGAATCTTTTATTTAAAATATATACTAAGTAATTTATCACACCCTGAATGTATGGTTCCTTTGGAAATGTTCTCACTGTTCATGAGCTAGCTGTGAAACCTGTAGTGTGGTGCAATCTCAAGTTCAAGTCTAGCTACATTACTTAGGAGATGTCTAACCTCAGGGTGGGGGTCATGTAACTTTTAACTTTTCTGAGTCTCAGCTTCCTTACCTAGTAATGGTAATGTTGACATTATGTCATGCCTATTTAACAGGGTTAGTCTGAAGTTCAAGTGAGAAAATACATGAGGGCTGGGGATGTGGCTCAAGCGGTAGCGTGCTGGCCTGGCATGCGAGGGGCGCTGGGTCCGATCCTCAGCACCACAAAATAAAGATGCTGTGTCCACCGAAAACTAAAAAATAAATATTAAAAATCTCTCTCTCTTTAAAAAAGAAAAGAAAAGAAAATACATGAAAGGGCTTTTTACTATATAAATGTTATGATTTATTTGCTGTTTTCCAAAACCATACTAGTGGTGCAGTTGATATAAAATGAAAAGATTTGAAAGAGTTTTAAAAATTAAAAACATTCTGGGCAAATGACAGTATTATAAAGTAGTCAGTCATTATGGTCACTGTTTGAACTTCCTACTCTCTATCAATGATTCTGAACTTGCAGACTCCACTTAGGCTGATAGGGTGTTAAATGTAATGTAGGATTACTACCTTCATGAGGGGCTGTTTACACACTACAATGATATTTATTGATCTTGAAAAGGGACATATTATGCAAGGTTAATCCCTAATTCCAATGCAATGTTAACATATTTTTATGTGCTAAGCACAAATAAAGTTTTAAAAATTACAAATTAACAACTGTAGTTCAGTAACTTGTATGCTGATTAAGATGTACATTAACCCATTGACAGTCATTTCCATAGGCATACAGGTGACAGAGTTACTGAAAGATTCAAGCACACATGCACTTAAATTGACCAAGAAATTCTGCTTCTGGGAACATACTTTTAAAACATAGCTCTAATAATACAAAATTACATAACTATGAGTATATCTGTAAGAGCATAGATTTTAATTGCAAAATAATAGAAATAGCTTAAAACGCCTTTACAAAGTAGTTGAATGAACTGTGCCATACCCATCAATTTAATACTATTGAGTCCATAAAAAATAAACAAGGAATACCATTAAGAATTAATTTGGAATGATTTCCAAATCATTAAGTGAAAAAAGCAAAATTCAAAAAAATTTCATATGGTGTGCTACCATCCTTAAAATAAGATTGAAGGAAATATAATAAAATACATATGAACCTGTTCATTTGTGCAAAAGTAATATGGAAAGGATAAACCAGAAACTATGGAGGTTTATTTAACTAAAAAGGATGGTAGAAAAGGAGAGGAAAAAAGGAAGTAAAGACTTCTGAAAATCTCTCTTTTATATAGCTTTAACTCTCCAAACCTAGTAATGCTTTATATACTTCCCAATGTAAGGGAAACCAAAGAGAATAGAAACAGTAACAAATAAATCCAATTGTATTGAAAATGAGCAGCATAACCCAGATGAATAATACAACTACACTGAAGAGAATAGGGGTTAAGAATTAATTTGAGTTGGTTTGAAAAACATCATTTTGACTGAATGTTGTAAGATGAAAACTAAAAAGAACTATGAACAAACACTGTACTCTAATTGATAAATCTACTTCTCACAGGAGTATGAGTTAGCAATTCGGTAATTACTTTATATATAACCAGTCTTTTCATTGTTAGAGAAAGAAGTTACAAATAAAAAAAATGCAAGAGATTTATAATGAACTTTGTGGTATTTCAGAATCATCGTATTGAAATGAAATCATGGTTTTCAGTATGTACACACACACACACACACACACACATATACGTACACATATAATATGGTAGATGGGATGGGTGTGGTTTAGTAAACATACTAATATACTTCCTAGATCTTTTTGCTGAAAGGGATTAGGAGCAATAGCATTCTAGGAGCACTCAGATTTTAGTTTTTAAACACTATTCTCCAATAAAAGAAATCAGTGCTTCTTAGAGAAATAGCTGATTCTAGGACTGAGCCATGGAAAACATAAGATGAGTCTGGAACATCTTATGATGTCAGAAAAAGAAGCATTTAATAAAGAATGGGGGGCATTTCCAAAGGATACAGGATCCAATTAAAGATGCCAATGGCCAAAGCTGGATCAATTTGTATATTAAAATAAATAATGACAGTATTGGATGTTAGGTAATAAAATAAATACCTCAAAGTCCATACTGATATCAGTAAATAGGCAAAAAGGCACAGTTTTTCCTCACAGAAGAGCTTCAATTAATAAGCAAGGAGGAATGTGGGAAATATAAAAGCACAATCAGGCAAAGACTGCAGTAATAAATCCTACATGCAAGATCCACTAAGGGATAGTAAAAGCAGTTGGTGAAAGCTGGAGGAAGAACAGAACACTGAAATAATGCCAAAGGTATTCATCACTGAAAGGGAAAAAACTTTAACTTTACAGTGAACAGACCCAGCAGACAGCAGATAGCACCTTAATCAAATGATCAAGGTTAACATCACTGGTAAATAACACATATGAAGATCATGTATTTTCTGATCATTCTGTAGCATTCCTGCCAAAATGAACTAATAATTTACGAACAAGAAAACACAAACCCAAAGTAAGAAACATTCAACAAATATCTCACCAGTACTCATCAAGAGGGTCAAGATAATGAAATTAAAAAAAGAGGAGGAGGAGAAAGAGGAGAAGGAAGAAGAGGAGGAGAAAGAGGAGGAGGAAGAGGAGGAGGAGTAGGAGGAGGAAGAGGAGGAGGAATAGGAGGAGGAAGAGGAGGAGGAGGAGGAGGAAGAGGAGGAGGAGGAGGAGGAGGAGGAGGAGGAGGAGCAGCAGCAGCAGCAGCAGCAGCAGCAGCAGCAGCAACTGGTCACAAATTTGAGGAGACCAAATTGACATGAAAACTAAACACATTGTGGGTTTTTGGATTAGACCCTGGAACAGAAAAGACATTAAGAAAAAACTAGTAAAATTTAAATAAGATTTGCAGCTTAATTAATCTTAGTTGTTTCATTGTTAATTTCATGTTTTTTGCTAATTGTAATACACTTATGTAGAGGTATCTGGGTGAAGAGTGTCCATGAACTCTATGATTCAGCACCTTTTCTGTAATTTTAAAATTATTTCAGGGCTGGCTCAAGCGGTAGCGCACTCGCCTGGCATGCGTGCGGCCTGGGTTCGATCCTCAGCACCACATACAAACAAAGATGTTGTGTCTGCCGAAAACTAAAAAATAGATATTAAAAAAATTCTCTCTCTCTCTCTCTCTCTCTCTCTCTCCCCCCTCTGTCACTCTCTCTTTAAAAAAAAAATTATTTAAAATAAAAGAGTTACAGAAAGTCTGGATAAACTAATAATAGATAACAAGTGAATGAATCAAGTAAGCAACCAACATTTTATAGGTGAAAATGGGTATTATTTTTACAATGAAAGATCTGATATATAAATATATAAAAGACTAAAAATACATTTTTCCCTAATAGGAGGAAGAGTAGTCATATAAGTGCATTAACAAGTGACCTGTGTGTGCTGTTTTGTCCTTTCTAGTTCTATCTTCTGCTATGGATCTAGGTATCTGTAATAAAATCAGAAGAAATGTCCTACTGCTTAAAAGAAATAGGGTTAAAATTTAACAGTGGGATCAACATCTTTCATGTTAATACTTGGATAAAAGCCATTTGCAAAGAAATTTCTTGGCACAGTTACAAAGAGATAAATATGAAAAGGGCTCTTCTTTGTAGAAGTCATAGAAGCTTCAAAAACAAAGAAATGACACTTTCAGAGACATTTGTTTTTGTGTTGGTGGTCCCTGTGAAGGCTCTCTCTACCCCACAGGGACAATAGCTCACCCTAGATGTTCAGGAGAATCACAGGCTCCTAGTCACAGTACAGATGCCCAAGTCTCACCCCTGGAGATTCTAAATCAGGAGTAGCTATTAAAGCTTCTGAGATCCTGATGTGCAGCTAAGGGCTGAGAACCACTGGAACAGAATAACCTACAACTCAGGCAAAGTCAGTCAACAAAACACAAAGAGGTTCACTTCTATGGATATAAATACCTCGTGAGTTCTGATTCTTGAAAACAATTTGACCTCTCATTACTCATTCATAATCTAATACTCTTTAATCTATTTCTTCTAACTTATGTCCCTTCCACTTCTATACATTATTATATTCTTCCTATTACATGTAGTAAGCCAGACACTGACCACACTTCCTTTACTTCATTGCATTTATTTTCTAAATTGGCACTTATCAGAGTTTGTTACATCAACACGTCTTTCTTCCTCACTAGATTGCTAAGTCCATGGAGAGGCAAATGTGGAGTGTGCTTTATCTAGGAGGACCTCTGAGTCTTGAAAATCAAGTGGCACCCATTTTTCAGTTTTAATTAATTTTCTGGAAGTATAACATACAGTATAAAGTTGTATATGTCCCAAGGGTGCAAGTTAAAATAGCTGTGTAACACTATCCAGTTTGAGAAATAACATGACCAACACCCCCTGACATCCCCACTTATATCACTATTAGTCCCCCCAGTAAAGATAGTCATTAAGCTAACTTTTAATCACACAGATTAGCAATCTTGCTTTTTTTTTTTTTAACTTATACAAAAGATCCAGACACAAACAGTCCTCTGGATTTTTAGCTATTCATTATGTTGGTGAGATACATCCACATTGTTATGTGTATTGGTAGTGTTATGTATTTGTTCTCCACATTGGGGCTATAATGAACAATGCAGCTGTAGATATTAGACTACATATCTTTATGTGGGCATATGTTTTTATCTCACTTGGGTAAGTACATAGAAGTGGAATTTCTAGGTCACTATAAATTGTGTTTAACTGCCAAAATGTTGTCCAAAGTTGCCATACCATTTTATATTCCTACCAGTATGTGTGAGCATCCTAGTGTCTCTACATTCTTGTCAATGCTTACTAATGTGTATCTGAGTAGAGCTGTCCTAGGGGTGTGTAGAAGGTTATAATTTTCATTTCTCTGGGAACCAATGTAGGTGTCATAATTCTTTGGAAAGTTCTAACATAGGTCTCTAACCCTTGAAGTACTTAGTAGATATCAAGTAAGTTAAATTAATAAAGTAGAAAAGGGACATAATTTTTGGATTGTTTTGACTATAGCAAAGAATACCTTTTTAAATAATAGATAATTTCCCATGTAATTTGAAGGAAAATTCCAGTAAAATAAACAGTCTATCTTCAGAGATATGAAACTTAAAGTGGGAAAGTAAATTTGGGAAAAAGAAAAAGGGTATAGAAAACTTTTCAAAAGTTCACTTATTTGTGAAAATTTCAAAGACTGTGAAGTAGGCTTTATTTAGAAACTCTGAACCTCTGAAAATTAAGTGGAAAATGAATATAATAAAAAATGACTTTCCAACATTAAAGTCTGAAAACTCTGAATTGTGCTAGCATTTCCAAGATGCTGAATGTTAGGCCATTCATTTTACATAACTCCGCTTACTGAGTTCAGAATGGCAACACATAAGTATTGTCTGACTCACAAAGGGACAAGCTGGCTGTGGCCCTTGACCTTTCTGGGAAGAGTCTCTCCTGCCCTGTACACCCTGAAACGGAAATGCAAGAATTATTTATAGGTTGCATCTGCTTTCCTTCCTTTGAAATAAACAAGTTGGTGAAAATAAGTTCAAGCAAAGAATTTTTTTAAAAGGTCTTTTAATGTATCAGTGCAAGAATAAGCATTTTTCCCTTTTATCCTTTCCTATTTATTTTTTATTCTACAAGCAGAAAGATACAAGTCTTATTTGGCATATAAAAAACATTTGCATAGATGTGACTTCCAAAAATGTTAACAAACAAGGGGTGTGTATTCACAACTATCCTGCATTTATAGGAATCTGATCTACTGCTCTGGTTTTCAGTGGTGCTGTGTTTGGTGGTAAACAATCCTTTGAGTGGAATGTTGGGTTCCTCTGATGATCCTCTTATTAAATTTTAGAATTCAAGATGAGAAAGAAAAAAATCTTTACCACTCTAACATTAGCAGAGAACCTAGAGTCACTGGTTCAATGATTCTTTTTATTCCAGCCTGCATAAATACATATATTACTTATCAAAGAATTATGCATCCCTTTCAAGATCCTGACGTTGTATTAGATTTCCTTGCTTTATAAGAAGTGAATTCTAAGTTTAAATATGTTAGTTCATAGATACAGAAAAGTGCATTACTATTTCTGTCATACACCTGCCTTTTCTACCTTTCTGAACTGAATTTTCTGGATCTAAGAGAGTATTAGATACAAAAATTTGACTGACCCCATGTGCCCTACAGTAGGATGTGATTTAGTGATCACCACTTAGGAGGCACAAAAGTTGGTATAAATGCATGTGTTGTTGGGTTGACCAATAGATAATGAAAAAGTATTCTGAGAGAAGCAGAAGAAATCAGAGGAAGAGGAGGAACATTTGGGCACCAAGATTATGAGGTGGGAAAATTACTGTTTTGCTCTAGAATCATAGAGAGTAGTTGTGGTGAGATAAGGGAGATAGTGGGAAAGAGGATGAAAAAATAATCTTGGAGTATTGACTCTGATTCAAAATAAACTAGGAATCTGCTGGAAAATATGGGGCGGAGGAGTGATATGATTTAACATAAATTTTCAAAGGACTGGCTCTGGCTTCTGGGTTGCCAACAGACTATAAGAAGGCAAACATAGAAGCAAGGAGACAAAGAGGTCATTGCAATTACTCATGCAAAAAATGATAGTGGATTGGCCAAGGGTTGCATAACAGAGATGGAGAGAAAAGGGCTGAATTTTGAAGAGAGTTTAAAGGTAGCACAATGGTATTTCTGAAATGAGTGGTGTCAAAAATCTTAAAAGAATTTTGGGGCCTGGGTTGTGACTCAGTGGTAGAGCGCTTGCCTAGCGTGTATGAGGCACTGGGTTTGATCCTCAGCACCACATAAATAAATAAATAAATAAATAAAAGTATGTGTTCATCTCCAACTAAAAAGATAATTTCAAAAAGAAATGAATTCTTTTCTTGGTGTTCAGATTTAAAATAAACTTATTATATAGGATTTTACATAGATGCTCTTAACGTCCTTTTGTGTCTAAGATTCCTTGCATTGGTAGAAATATACTGGGTTCTTCTACTGGATATGAACCTTATTGAGAGGGGCAAAGACCACCTTTATTCATTTCTGAGTCATCATTTCTTTTTTTTTATTTTTGTGGTGCTGGGGATTGAACCCATGGCCTTGTGCATGCAAGGCAAGCACTCTACCAATTGAGCTATATCCCCAGCCCTCTCCGAGTCATCATTTGTATAAATAAAGCCTTTATTTGTTAGTACTCAATATAGTATGTTTATTTAAGTATGTATATCTTAGGTATTACAATTTTTAACACTTTTCCAAGCTCAGAAAGGGGTCTTATTAATTCTCTAGAGTTCACACTCATTCTTTTATTCTGAAAATACTTACTAATACTTACTGAGTAGCTTTAGTATGTCAGTACTGTTAGGACTGTAGGTATCTTTTGGGGGAGATTATAGATAATACATAAATTTTCCTACATTAGACTTTTTTTTTTTTTTTTTTTTTTACAAAGTAAAAGCAGCTTTTAAATGTTACAACTGGACAAGTCCCTTAATTTTACTAAAGTATAACAAAGAACTTGACATTTCCTTCAATCCTGTGTTCTTCAAGACACACACATTTAATGACACCAAAATCCAACATCTCAAATCATATGAAAAAAGTATAAAGTTATTTACAAACAAAAACTAAACACAAAAATATAGCTCAATTATTTCTCCCTTGTAGTACCCAGAGCAGTTGTGATTCAGGGGCTGTTGTCTGGAGTGTGGATTAGCTTAGATAGATGCAATAATTTTTGCTTATGGGCATTTCTGCCAGAAGAAAGGCAAAGGAAATAAAAACATGAAGTACAAAGCATTTCAATTTGACGGTTTACTTTTAGTTGTTGTTTGTTTGTTTCCCCAGTACTGGGGACAGAACCCATAGCTTCAAGCATGCTAGTTCAAATATGCTATGCAAGTGCTCTACCACTGAGCTTTTAATATTCCTAACCCTTTAGAAATGTTTATTTTCAGACAGAGTCTCACTCAACTACCAGGATGGCGTCAAACGTGACATTCTCCTGCCTCAGCCTCCCAAGTAGAGGAATTATAGGTGTGTGTCACTACACCCAGTTCAATTTGAGTTTTTATGGTTTAGTGGAGATGTGGAATAAAAGAGAATGCTAAATTTTCTATATTCTTTTTATTTTTGTTCTTTTCTATTAATTCTTATCAATAGTCCCCTCCACTAACAGTTTACTATTAGCCTGTCTACCTTTCAGAAAGTCCAGCAATTATTTTTACCTCTAAATCCAGCAATGAGGTTTGCAAGAAGCACCATTAGGGCTAGGGATTACATATATATATTTTTTAAACAGGGAAGAGGGAATAAAAGGAATAGAAAGTGGAAAAGGATCAAAAGAAGAAGTAGTACAGTTGTTACATGAGGGAAAGTCCCTGCTCACAAATCTGCTTATCATGCATCCAAGTGTGTGTGTGTGTGTGTGTGTGTGTGTGTGTGTGTGTATACACATACATAGATACACAAATATTTATTCCTCAGCTCTAACCTGCAGTTATACCTTAACGCTAATGAAGACTGAGCTTTAGTGTTTATCACTACATGAATCTTTATGTTACATGTTATAAGGGCTTGGGTCCCAGAAATGTGTTCACATGGTAACATATTTTTGTGAAATCCATAAAAGCAAGATGGTTATTCCTTTTCTTAGAGACCTCAACTTGTATAAACCTCAGGGTTTACAAAATCCTGAATCTGCCCCTCTCAACCCAGAATATTTTGATTCAGTGGTTTGGGAATGGATGCTGTTTTTTTTTTTTAATTTTTTATTTTTTTAGTGTCACCAAGTGATTTTGATACACAGCCAGATTTAGAAATCACTGATGAAGGAATACAGACTGATCGGTTTAATGAGTCCCTGACATCTAGGTAGCATTTTCTTTATGGAGCTTTGCCACCATTGATTGCGACATAAACCATTCAAAGCTATGTAGTTTGGAAAAAGCTGACAATTGGCAACATTCACTTCCACATTGCAGTGATGAATCACATAGCCGTCTGTGCCCAGTAATTAACTATCCATTTTGTATGTACTGGCTGTAGTGATGTAGTTCTTTTCAACCAGGAAGGAAGGGAATTTGGACATAACATTAACAGTTGCTAATACCAAGCAAATAGAGTAAATTGGATTTATTAAAAAGAGTATGTGTGTGGATTTTTTCCCTAGGAGTTGGTATAATTTGTCTAGCTTTCTAATTATAGCTGGGACAGAAAATGGCTGAACCCAAAGACCTCTCATGGTATCTAATAAACTTTTACTTACAGGGAGAACATTTCTTGGGTTGGAGAATGACAAATAATTTACTAGGCTTTTCCTGAAAGATAGCTAAAGGTGTTTCACCTATATCCAGCTGATGAATTAGCTTTAGCTAATAATCAGTGTCATGAGACAGGGAAGAAGCAGCCTGTAATTACTTTGAAACGAATGAAGGAATAGATCTGATAAAGAAACTAAATCAGCTAATTCCTCTAGTGGCATACTGAGTAGAAGAGAAACTTACTTTATTTTGAGTTTAAAGTTAGGCGAAGATGAGGGACAGTGGTAGTTTTTATCTGCCTGGCATTCATTCCCGCTTTCTGGAAACAAACCCTCAATTTTCCTTTCCTTGGGATACAGTTTGGGGATTGTAATGAGGGTCCCTACCTGCTTGAGGCTGGAAGTTGGCATATGTCCCAAACCCAATAAATCATTCTCAGGTGTAGATATCTGAATCCTGATTCAAATGACTTAAGAAGAAGAGCAGAAACCACTCCCTCCTGGAAGAAGTTCCCTAAAGTGACTGTCATTAGTCTTCCTATTAATCCAGAGTTTTCATTTTTATCTTTTCAAAGACCTACTTTATTTGGCTTTTATTTTGATTTTTGGAGTTATCCCATTTTCTTCTATTATATATTTTTTCTTTGTTGTATTTTTATTTTAAGTATACTCTTGGGGCTTCTGTTACTTGCAACCAAAGAATCTTAACTAATGTAGAAAATTGTTTCTATGAAAACTCAGTTATTTCCTACAATAATGTAAACCCCCCCCCCAAAAGATTCTCAATAATGACCACCTGAAAGTCACAGCCTTAGAAAATACAAATATGGCTCAGATAATAAGAATTTGTTCTGTTGGTAGATATTACTGAAATATACGTACTCATGTTTTTAGCAGCCAAATTAAAATAATAATTTGATTCCGCATGATGTCATTTAAATTTTTCCAAATGATTACTCCATTGATTTAATAAAAATGGTGCAACTTATTATAAAAATTAAATTATTAGAGATAAATAAAAGCACAAAAGATTTAAAGTTGTCCCAAATTCCACTGTTCAGAAATAACTTCACTAACACATAAGTGTTTTTCCAGTATCTTCTGCATATGTAAAAGAACCAAAAATTAACAAATGATTTCAGAAATCTCATATGTAATCACATATGCTTTTAAAGTATTTAATTTGTTTTTACTTGAATTTAACCATAGCAAAGAAACCAAATTACAAAAAAAAGAATCATAGAATTTCAGTTAATGTTTCTTCACTATGAGAGAATTACTTAAAAAATATACATTAATTAAGAAAAATTTCAGGAAACCTTTAATATTATGGAGTCATTTAAAAAATTTATTGACTTGCCTGCAGGAAAGATGAGGAAACTGGCAGACATTACCTCTTCCACCTTTCACATTTGTTAGCTATTTTATTATTGTTTTAAAACTGTCAGATAGGTAACCACAATTCTCCTGGTTGTTTTGCTCTGGTTCTTTAGTAAGTGGATAAATGCTTACCACAAGTTTCTCCATGATTTTTTTTTCCTTAGGCAAATTTTAGAATTAGCTTGCATAGCTAGATGACATCTTTTAAATAAGAGATTTTTTTTTTTTTAAGAAAGATTCGTCTTATATTCCCTAAGTTCTTATGTGTTTGATAAAGACCGTGACCCTTCTGCTTAAGAAACAACATGGCTAAATATTAAATTGGGGGTTCATACTTATTTTTACCTTCACAGCTTTATAAATAGGTACCCCAGTTTTGTTGTTCAGAAGCTTAAGTCTGACCTGATATTTTCCCCTTCGTGTGTGTCTTGCTTTTAAATGTCTGGAAGCCATATGGCTCTTCCTTTTTTCTTAGGATCAATACCTCTATCAAGATATGTCTTCATTATTCTGTAGTGATTTATTTTCCTGGAACTTTGTAGGCTTTTTTTTTTATTTTTATGGATTCAAAGCCCTTTAGATTCTAGAAGTATGCCATAACCAACCTTGTGCATGCAATTTGGTGTTTATATTTATCTCATAACTTATTTTATTTAGAATTTATATTTACCTCATAACTTATTTGTTTACTTTTTGGTGTCTATCAGTATGTTTCAAATGTTCTTACAAAATCTCCATCAACATCTTCTCTCAAACCCCAATACATAAATTAACCTCTGGGTCCCATTAGCAAACCACACCCTCCTTTCTCTATCCCCTCCTTTCTGAAGCTCTACATCCTCTTGCTTTTGGACAAACTGAGGCTATCAGTGTCAAGGGAATAGAAATCCTAAGATATCCTCTTTTAGTTCTTCATGGATACCATGTCTTCCCTTTATTGTGGCTTATTCACTTTAGTGATGAAACATATCTTCTAAAGGGATAGTGGGAGATAAAATTTAAGTCCTTAAAGGTCTAAAATCATATTTATTTTATTCTCAGATTTAATAGTTGGACAGTGTATAGAATTTCAGGTTGAAAACCATTTCTCCTCAGTTGGAAGTCACTGCTCCATTGTCTTCTAGCTGGCCATGATGTTTTAAAGAGAGTTGGGTCATTATTATTTCTGATCCATAGATGGATCCTTCTTCTTTCTTAGGCAACTTTTAGAATTTGCATTTCATCATTGACAACCTGGAATGTTATGATGTGCTTTCAAACAGAACTACTTTCATATCTGGAGCCTGGAATTTTGTGGGCCCTTTCAAACTGGACACTCATGTCTCTCTTTCTTTCATAGCAGCCTATTCTTTTCTTTGAGGATGGAATTTCTTTTTATCTTTGATAATAACATTAATAGCTTTTAATGTTTTCTTTGCCATCTGCTTTGCCACTGTTTCCTCTTTGCCTTATTTTTCTGTTTGCTTATTTTCCCATCTCATCTTTCTCTTGAGTTGGAAGCTTTTTCTCAATGTCCAGTCACCTAAAAATTTTTGACCACGTCATCTGGTGTTCATAGCATTTCCATTGCCTTTTGGAAGCTGACTCTTGCAGAAGTTTTGTGGGCCAACAAGCTCACTTGTCCTGTTTTTGTTTTTCCTCTTTCTTTCTTTCTTTGATACCAAGGGATTAAATCTGGGGGTGCTTAACCACTAAGCCATATCCCTAGCCTTTTTATTTTTTATTTTGAGACAGGGCCTTACTAAGTTGCTGAGGCTGGCTTTGAACTTGCAATTCTCCTGCCTCAGCTTCCCAAGCTGCTGGAATTAGAGGCATGAGCCTGAATGGATGATTTAATTTTTTTTCGTTTTAGTTGTGGATAGACATAATGCCTTATTTTGTTTACTGATATTTATATGGTGCTGAGGATCGAACCCAGTGCCTCACACATGCTGGGCAAGCACTCTACCACTGTACCACAACCCCAGCCCCTGAATGGATGATTTTTAAAAATTAAATTTTATATAACTATATGTGTTTTACTATTTTATAAACTGGAACATTTTATCATCAAATAAAATAATATTTAAAATTAAATCCTAGATGCTTCAAAATTCTCCATATATTCTTAAATATTCTCAACTGTATTCAATAGTTCCTACAATATGAATTGTTCCTTCATAACATATTTGAAACATTTTTTTCTGATTTAACCAATACCTTATGTAAAATAAATATTTTTATTTTAAGATATTTGAAAACAAGTAAATAGTATATTAGGAAAAAGCAATTTTGGATAGATTTGGTTTAATTATAGACAATCTTCATGAAATTGCATTGTGCTTCCATTACTTTTTCCATCACCTACTCAACATATATGTAATAGTCATTAAATTCAGCCAACTATTTTTTAGGTCCAGAGGGAGATTTCTTCAAGAAAACAGACTATGATTGACAGTTCCCCCAAATAAGTAATATCATAAATATTTATATATATGGTTATAAACAAACTATTATTAGCTTAAGAAATCCGATTTACCCTTGGTGGTAATAGCTTTGAAAGTTAAAAAGCAGAATATAAACATTTAGTTCTCTGAAATTTTATGCTTTTGTCAAAAACAAACTGTGCCAACTAGACAATAACAGAAAATTTATTTCTCTGTCTACTAGATATTACATTTCATATTTTAAGATATGCATGCAGTATATAATATTCACTATGTGCTTTAAAATTATTTGTGCACTTTATATATATTACTTGGATGAACTGTTCAGACATTAAGAAATGGAAGATTTTAAATTAAAATTGTATCCCCTAAAGCTTCTATTTGAGTCCTTTCAATTTATTGATGCTTCTTACAGAATCTACTAAATTTGAGGTGATGATCTCTTTTTAATATGAACCCTGTAAAAGCAGCAAGTTATACCACAGAGAACTAGCAAAGTGCAATGTAGTTAATTTCAAGAGCACATTTTATTAGATGTCAAACAGAGTAAACCTCTCTAGAGACAGCATTACAACTCATGAGATTAGAGGATTTATAAGGCTACTATCCACTCATAATGAAGGTTTTATCAACTGAAAAATATTTTCAATTATGTCACTCTGTATATTATCATATCCATGAACATAAGCTACAGTTCAGATGTAATGAAGCATGGCATTGTGCGTTTTAATTGCTTTTATAAGATTTACATAATATTTGCAACTATTCTGCATATTATGAATTTTATTAACCTGGATAAAGCACAGTCTCATTTATTTGGTTTTGTAGAAAAGACAAGAGTTCCATAGAAGTAAGGTAACAGTTTGCAGAAGTTTACTACTTTACAGTGGGTTAATTCATGTCAAGTTGACACTTTGTGGCTCAAAAAATTGTAAACTATTAGGAATTTCCAGCTTATAAACTATAAGTTTCCAGCTTATACCTTGAAAACTTTTCTTATTTTAACATCTGAATAGAATTAGATCTTGGAAGTTTTATATTCTTTTTAAAAAATCTTTTTAAAGTTGCATTTGTTAAATCTAGTCAAACCTTACTTGATTATGATTTCATTCTGCTATAAAAAGCTGAGCTAAGATCTATAAAGGGCTTTTTTACTAAATCCAAACACCTAAAACAGCAAAGGTGCTTTATTATATTATATATTATATTATTTTGACAGAGTGCACTTTGTTTACATATTACACATGAAATGTTCTTCTCCTCCATAAAAAAACAAAACCCCCCCCAAAACAAAAACCCACACTTGCTCCCTTTCTTTACAAACCATTCCATCTTCTAGGTCTGACTTCCTGTGGAGACTCAGATGTAACAAATATTTTGTTCAATTTCTTCTTAGATTATTTTTTAAAACACAAAGATAAAGAGCAAACAACACTGGGTCTGTGTTGGAGAGACAACAGGGAGGGCTGGGAACTATGGATACTGAAATGCCCTCTCTAAAAGTAGAGAGGGGTGTGTGTGTCAAACTCAGTAGTGCATACACTACAGTAAATCTAAACTTTCAAGAACTAATGCCTTTTAGGCATGTAGACTTGCTGTTGCCAGATCTTCAATTCTTCAACAGAAACTTGAAATCAATTTTTAAACATGTGAATCACCTGATACTTAAGTGTTAGCAACCCAAACAAAACACGTTGTGAGCTGAGTATGGCCCATCAAGTTTGCTTTAATGGTTCCTTCCTACAATATGTTGTGATTTTGGATCTCTCTCTTCCCTTGTTTTCATAGCAGATTCTCAGTGGCACCTAAGTTTGCTGGACAGCTTGAGAAATCAGATCATCTTACTTGTCACAACAACATATAAAGTTGCAATAAATAGGTTGTGTAGGAGTAAAGGACAAGGTTTCTTTGAAAACAGTTTAACTTACTGATTCCAATACAATGTCATAGTATGAGTTTCTAAGAAATAATTACACTGCTACACTACTGATATAACTAGCAGTGTCAAGAGAGACAAGAAATGCAGTTGCTATGCATTTTTATATTATCTCAACATCCCTTTTTTAGGGTAGAAGTTTCAGACAAAAATGTTAATATTATAAGACTTCAAACAGCTGTTAGTATTACCCACTTGGTGCTGAGGCAAAGCCTGGGTATCTTAGAGGCTATTCTCTTCCTTTCAGAAAGCAAAATAGTGACCTGAAGGTGATGCACTTTAGGAGTGTACATAAACATATCTATTGGTACTTTCTGCCCTTCTCTCTTTATTTATGGTTTTTTAAAATTGTAGATGGACAAAATACCTTTATGTTAGTTATTTATTTTTATGTGGTGCTGAGGATCAAACACAGTGCCTCACATATTCTAGGCAAGCGCTCCACCACTGAGCCACAATCCCAGACCCCCTTTATTTATTTTAAAAAAGGTTTATTATGGAAATATAAGAACAAAAGTACAAGAGATTTTATGCATGAACTTTGTGTTATCTATTTTAATTGCACATTTTTTAAAAACAACTTGAAGGCTTTTGGTTTGTCTTCTAGTTGAAGTTGGTTGATAATTGATCTCCAGACAATTGAAATTTTACTGTAGTTTGTATAATAAAAATCATCATTCATTACACTGGCTGAATAAAAACAGAACAGAAATTTCATGTTTTGTTTCAGATAGTAATTTATAAGACTGAAGAATTTTCTGTGCATATTTCATTGACCTCATATGATCAAAATGAAAACTATTAAATCATTTTGATTTTGCCTTTGTAATTGTGACTTGATTTATAATCTAAGCTTAAACAAAAAGTCTCTCGCAACATACTTCTGGAAAATATTTCATATTTCACAGATCCTATAATCAGATATTGTTTTTTTTGCTTTAAAATTTTCATGTTATTTTTCCTTGATATTTATGCATTTTCTTGATATTTATACCTTTAAAAGAAATTACCATTTAAAGAGTTAATTGAAATATAATTGTAGTGGGAGTTAGTCATATAATAGTTATTGAAAAGTGTACTGAGCATTTTCAAGGTACTTGAAACACAGTATCTCATCTGCAGTATAACAATGCAAGGTATTATGTAGAGTCATATGAAATTGCTGTTTCTTTACACTGAACTGCAGCAATTTTATAGTTCAACCATGAAACTATGTTGCAGAAGAGGAAACTGAGGAGACAGAAGTGGAACAACTCATTCAAAGCCATGCAGCTAGCTAGCAGCAGAGCTGCGACTCACATACAGGTCTACCTTGTCCCAGAGCCTGTGTTTGTAGGAAAACTGTGGTGGGGCATTTGATGATGAGGGAAGACAGATCAAAGGCAGAAAAGTAGAAGAGAGTTCCTTAGTTATAAGAGGTTTATTGCTTTCTTAGGGAAAAAAATATTAAAATTAATCAGGAAAAACAGGAACCATCACAACATAAGTGATGGGACATTTGCTTTATGCTGTGATTTGAACTTTACTGTTGTAATTTCAGAAGCAATATCCCTCTGTTCCCTCTGAAGTGACAGAGCATCATGTTACCAGTTGACAGGAGTAAAGCCTTGGCCACACAATCCAAATATGACGATGGCAATTTTCTCAAATATACTTATGGTCACCATTCATAACATTTTGGCTTTTACATCAGTATGATTCAGTATAAAACAACTCTCCAAGGCTAGACCCTTTTTCCAGAGTCCCACCCCACATTTATGCCCCAGGGTTTCAAATGCAACATGTCCAAAGTAAACTCATCACTTTGACTTCAGAGTTATTCTTCCTCCTATTCCTTATCTGGTGATAGCATCACAGAGATGCCCAGATCTGTGTTGGGAGAGTCATCTTTATTCCTCTTTGCCTCCAGCCTTCGTATCTAATTAGTAACTCAATATTGATTTTGTATCCTAAATAGCTCTTCAATCTCTCCAAGTTCCTCCATCCCTCCTGCCTTTGCTCTAATTTGGGTGCTCATCATCTCCTGCTGATCAATGATTGTTTCCCTTCCTCTAGTCTTGCCCTACTCCAATTTAGCCGCTTCAGAAAGGAAGCATTCTGTTGTATCTACTTTCTAATTTCCAGTTCTATCAAACATATATAAAAGATGAAAAACAACCTCTCATCACATAGCCTACTTTGGGACTTAAACCCAAAGCAGAACATCATCAACAACACAACTCAACTTTTCAGAAGGTAGGTAGCATTCACAGACAAAAAGGTTAGGCCTATACACTTGAGTCCTTAATGGAATATTTATTTATGCCAACAATAAGATATAAAACCAAAAACCAAATAAGTGTATAAAGTGCTAAAGGATACAAGGCATAAAACAACAATTTCAATGCTTATGTACTGTCACTGAAAAATACAATGTGCTGAATTAAACCTCTTGCTCTAGGAATGACATTCCAGCAGAATAATTAAAAACCCCCAATTCTGCTAATGCACCTCTGGATCCACCAATTCCAGGAGTGAGGAAGAGGAAGAAGAAGAGGGGGGTGACAGAGGGAAGAAGAGAGAATATAAAAGGGAAATTCCAAGTAAGTAGAATTCCTGGCCTCCTGCTTCCAACTCAAACAGGGCAATCTGTCTTTTTTATTTTATCTAATTTTTTGTTATATATATTGTGGTCCTTTATAAGACTTAAATATAAAAGGGTAATAAAGTTTAAAATACTAATTTAAAATTATTGCTATGTAATCTAAAAAATTTAGAGCAAATGAAAAATATTTCAATATGTAGCAACTGAGTGTATTAAAAAAAACAGCTTTTAACTAAATAACCATCAACATAAAACCAATCCCTCTTTCACAAATATAAAACTGACTATTCTGTGCCTTCTTAAAGATTTTGTTTACAAAATATCTGATAGATTTCTTAAAAAGTTTTAGAAACTCAAAATTTTTATTCAGCATCATTCTATTTTTTTTCTGCATCATTTCTTATATAACTTACTTTTATTTACTAAGCAATAATAAACCTAAAAACAATGTATGTACAATACCTTCTCAGACTTCCAGGTTAATATTTACAATTTATGAAATAACATATGCTTAGTATATTCTTGGAAAACAAGATTTTAAACACATCAAATTTAGATAATTACAGACATTTTTTTGTTAAATATAACAAGTAACAGGTAAACCCAATCATTCGATCACAATGTGCATGTATTACATATGTATGCATCTCATCTCTGGATAAACAGAGGAGGCTATAACTCACCCACATTAAAAAGAGCATTTTTCAAGCCTTTGTCCATCTGGAAATATTTTCATAATGGAATTTCATATCATACTTTTAGGGTGGAGACTTGCCTTTTAATAAACTCTATATGTTTCATATTTTCTCTGGACCTCACCTGCCTCAGGCAGCTGCAGCCTCCCGTGGTAATTTGTGTGTCTACCTTTGTGCATATGTGCCTCTGGGCTACATTTCTTGAGAATGAAGTATGGGACTGCAGTCAAACTCAGCAGGAATATAAGGGCATGACCACGCTGGGAACCAATCTAATATTATGCCCAAAGGAGCTGAAAAGGAAGAGAGTCAGACTGCATGCCTTGAGCGAACCTTTTCTTTTTCTTCTTCTTCTTCTTTTTTTTTTTTTTCCTCAAGGAGTTTGGCAAATCTGGTTAAATTCCCTGGATTCAAATGTATATTTTGACCTTTTCTAGGAAACTAGATGACAGGCCAGTCCAGTAGTCAGAATAATTTCTACTAATATATATTTTGAAAAGTATTTTCCTTAAACATCAGTGTATTCAATGGTCTATTTACATGTACCTGCTAAATATATATTTACATTGTACCTGCTAAATGTAAATATATCCAGCATTTATTACTTTGAGTATCATATATTAAAGCATAATGGATAAAAATATTTTAAATAAAGGTAAACTAAGAGGTAAAACAATATAGTACTTATTAGCTATATTGCCTTGCCTTTCATTGTTATGAAAAGTGTCATCAATGAACACAAATAACAAGAGGAGTGGCAGTTTATGAGTATTTACTACAAAGTAACATTGTGTTATGTGCTTTTACATACATTTACACAATCTATCCCCATCTCATTCTTATGACATAGATGCAACCATATCATGCAAATGAGGCAATGATGACAAACAACTTAAGTATCAGTTAATAAGAAGTGGGGACAGGACAAAAGTTCAGATTCATCAGACCATACCAGGCTCCAACATCTCATGTCAAACCACTGGATAATTAGATCAAACTCAGAGGAAAGATGGTAAAAAGATTAGGGTGGGGAGAATGCATCTAGGAACATGACTAACAAATGTGAACTGTTATGAATAATAACTAAAGTAACCAAAGAGATGTAAAAGCAGCTAAGGAGGGGGATAACATTCCATTTCAACAGTCTGAATAAGACAAAGAAACTACACATTCATAAACAGTACACAATATTAAGGTAGCTTTTAATACTATTATTACATCAAACTTAATTTTCTTTCAATTAAGCCTATATCTAAAGTAGTTTCCATTTTCCATGAAAAGAAATGTGATACTGAAATGCAAGGCCAGACATTTCTTATTCAGACTTAAAAAATATAGTCAAACCTTCGAATCACCATTAATATCTTAGTAAAATAGATTAAAATCCTATGACATGTATAGTAATTCATTGATGAATGGAGCAAAATATTAATCGTCAATTTGCACCTTCCTACCCTGTAGTCCTCTACCTCTCCTTGACCATATCATCCATTTAGACTTCACACATTTACCTTGTAAAGATCTCTGAAGTGTGACTACAGTTTAATGAATAAGGAATAGTCTCAAAAGATAACTAATTTTGAGGCAGTAACAATGATCTAAGTAGGGAAATGCTATTTAAAGTCACATTACTTTATAGACAAGCTTTGTGCACTGCAAATAGAAGTATGTAATAGCCACAAATGTGTACATACAAACGCAGCACTAAACACCTACAGAATCTCACCACAGTGTCTGGCTAAGGACAACTGCCAACTAATATCTTTTCAAAGCAAAATCAAGCAAACAGAAATAAAATCAATCAAGGAAACAACCAACATGATTTTACTTAGTAGTATGCAAAGAATTACTTACCATATTTTGATTTATTTAGTCACAATTAGATGATTTGCTATTTCACCAAAACTCAAATACTGTCTTACATATCCAGAGAAGTTTATTTATATAAATTATAATTTTATTATTATAAATACCTACTACATTCCAGGTACAATTTATAGGCACTGAAATATATATGAATGTGGGTGGGAGATATAAAAGACCAATCATTTTCAAAGCCAAAAGTGTCCATATATTCAAATTAAAAAGAACCTCAAGTCCATTAAAACTGAGATGTGTAACTAATAATCTACATACACTTAATTCTCTATAAAATTCTCTTTGGAGTCAATGGTAGGGAGAAACTCCTGTGTGCCAGTAGTAAGAAAAGACTTAAGGAGAAGCTGTGGGCTGGGCTGTGAAGCACAAAGGGCTGACAAGCAAGGGGTAGGCATATTGAAAAGGGTCAGGAGAGCAAAGGCCCTGGGGTGGCAGAACGGAGTTCAACAAGCATCCCAGGGAGCATTAAAAATCCTGCAGCGAAGCAGTTGACATTAGAGTAAGCCTCACACTTATGGATCTGGGACAATGACCTTCTTTCCGAATGGCTCTTTCTACTATTTCTCTAGCATATCCTGCCAATATACTCTGCTGGCTGCAGCACAGCAAATGGCCACCAGGATTGATTCTGCCCCCATCTTCACTATGATTAACTGAATCTGTGATGGTCTTACTTGTAGACTTAAATTAACATAAATAGATGTTTAGTGCAGTCTATATTGAGATTCCAGAGGAGAAATGAACAAAATTAAACAGAATTCTGTACTGTGAATCAATGTAGATTGAGTAAAAACAAAGTGAAGGGAGTATTTCCAGTCAGAATATTTTGAAGACTCATTATTAACTCCTTTAAGTGGTTTCTGAGTACTTTAGAAAGAACAATTGAGCCAAGTTTCCATGGAAAGAATCACAATTTGTGCATAGTGCTTCAAGACTGTCAAATTAGCCTCAAATAATGATACCTACTGTATGTGAACAATGTTTATTGCTCAGTGGCTACACATAACTTGCATATTCTTTAGACTAACAGAGTTTCAAACCATAATTAGCTGCCTTGCCTAACAAGCACAAGGAACTTTAGGAAGGTGGTTGAATGAAATTGACTTCAAAATGCTTAAGCAAAAATGAGAATAATGGAAAAAAAAAAAGAATAGCTATTAGTTCTGAAGACCTTTGAAATGGTTTCCCCTGAACTAAAACATTTCTCTAGCATATCCTGCATCCTAAGCTTAAGTAGCAAAATCTTACTTTACTCACTAATTAAGGACTTTATGCCTGAGGGATTTTTCAAGAACACATAATACAAATAGCAGCATCTCCTTCATATCCTCACCCAATGAATTCTGAGGCTCTAAATAAAATATAAAGCTTGAAAGCATAGACAAGGGAAGTGAGTGGACGGTCTGAGTACAGAGACTGGGGAAGGCTGTCAAAGTTAACTAATGGTAATATAGCTTTCTCCAAAGAATCTTGTTCGGAGTCCTCAAACCTCATGCTCGCTGCACTGGGACCAAAAAAAAAAAGCTGCTCTGTATTTTCAAGGAGCTGTAAACATTTCAGGAAAAGTCAATTCTGAGGAAGGTAAACAAATAGGTTTATATTTACCTTACTCTTGTTTCTGCTAAAGACTTATCATATATGATATATGTTGGATTTGGCCTAAGAATGTGGCTTTCTCAGATAAGTAAAATCACTAAATTATTCTTGGAGAGCTATATAGTACACAGAACTAAAGTGATCTCAGTATAGGCTACTCAAATAAATGAGGCTCAGAACCTCCAGTGCCATTTGCCTGCATTTGATTGGTAGGGAAGGGAATATCCAGAGCCTGGCCATGGGGTATTAGGGACAAGCTATTTGAGTGATTCAAGAAAAGAACCTGATAAAGAAAAAAAAAATAGAATTGGGTCTGACTATTTTCAAAGCTAAGAAGTAAATGAAATAAATTAAACATTCTATATTCTTAAAAAAATCAGTGACAAATTATATATGCCCTCGCACCCATGCACACATACACACACATACCTACTAAGACTTCTGCTTTATAGACATATAAGGCTGACACAGACTTTTTAGGCTAATTGGTTTGGGTTTTCTTTTCAGAAGTTCAGAATGAGAAACAGCATGGAGTAGAAGAGAGAGTCCCACTAAGAAGAGTCCATGTGAAACCAACATTAGATTTGATGGTACAACAGTTTGTGCTCTTTAACAAGCCTGAAATGTGTCTGACATTTACCATATCCAGTGTACTCACGGGCCTAGTTAATTTCAATAAAGCAAGAGGAAAAAAAAATAAGACATAAAAATCGGAAGGAAACAAAATGATCAGGATTTTCAAAGGATATGACTATTTACCTACAAAGATGAGATTCAAAATGACCAGCTACTAACATTAATAAGAAAGTTTAATAAGACAGCCAATTACAAGATCCACAAACCAACTACAATCCAATATAGTAGCAAGAATCTGTTAGAATTAATAACAGAAAAAGTTCCCCCCAAATAGTAACAAAAATATATAATATGACATAAAACAAACTTAACAAAATATGAAATAGCTTTGTGGAGAAAATTATAAAAATTTAATAAAAAGACATAAAACAAGATGTGAAATAGAGAGCTATATCCAGTTTATGAATGGAAAAATTTAATGTTATAAATATGTCCTTCCTCTTCAGAAAAATCTATACATTAAGTACATTCATCCCCAAACACTAATATACTGTTTTAAAATGAAATTTAAGAAATTGATTGTTATATTAATATGGAAGAATATTATGTCAGAATAAGTAAGAATTAAGGGGGTAAGGATGAATCTCCTACATAATCAGTCAAAATACAAAGTTAAAATAACTGAAACAGTACAGTACTAAGATGGCTAGACAAGAAGAGTCCCCAGAAACAGGCCCATGAATATGTGAAAATATCTATGAGAGAAGTGCTATATCAAATCTGAGGGAAAAATATATTGATAAATGATATAAAGACAATTTATGATCCTTATATTAAAATTTTCAGAGCCCAACCTAACATATAAAAAAAATTCCACATGAATACAGACTCAATCTTTAAAAAAACTAAAATAATTGATACTAAAGAAGAGTATATTTTTGACTGGGTTTACTTAATAATAGAAACCACCCATGTGGCATTTGCTGTGTGTCAGGTGCCTTACATGCATTAACTCCTACAGTTTACAGCAATTTACGAAGTAGACACTGTTATTATTCTCATCTTATAGCTGAGGAAATGAAGGCATTGAGAGATTATATAAGTTGTCCAAGATCTCAGACTCAGTAAGTAGCAGAAGTGGAATTCAAATCTCAACTGTCAAGGTTTACAGCCCACAAAGGAACAGACAGACAATTACATTCTTAAAGAGAAAGATATCTTTTAAAGTAAAATTAAGTAGTAGATTCAGAAAAAAATGTAACAAAATATTAGTGTCAAGAACATGTTTGACAAAAGTCTATAAAAATAGAAAAAATGGGCAATGGCTATAAGCAACTTCAAGAAGAAACAAAACTAGCCAATAAATACATACAAATATTCAACTTCACCCATAATCAGGGAAATGCAAATTAGAATGTCACTGAGAGGACATTTATTATTGGACACAATGGCAAAAAAAGGGGATGCTAATAATACAAGGTGTTGGGAAGAATTAGGTAAAAAATGGATAATCTCACATTGCTGAGAGAAGAATATACCCATGTGGCCAATCTAGAGGGCAATTTGGAAGTACCACAGTACTAAAAACAAGCATAGTTCAAGACCCAGACATTTACAGCATTAACAGCTCATTTTCTATGTGTCTGTTGAGCCTTTAACTCAACACCTTACATGTTAACTCATCTAATTCTCATCACAGCTCTATGATGAAAAAAAAAAATGAAGTTCAGATTATTTAGGTAACTCACTAAAGTCACTTAGCTAGTATTTTGAGAACTGGGATTTAAACCCCAAAACATATTGCTTCACTGTGTACAAAGGGGTTCACTGGAGTGTTTTTAATAATTTTAATAGCTTAAAATATTTTTTAAAATAATCTTTACCAATAAAGATAAGCTTCCCCCAACCTGCTTCAGTTAGGCATCTACAACTTTTAGGCATATAGGTACAAGGAATATTTGCTGGCTGTCCCTTAATTTTTCAGTCACTACCCTCTTTCCATTATCCTAACAGCATTCAGATTTCCTTTAAGAATTAAGCCATTGCCAAATTCTTACCTATATTTGGATAGGATTGAAGCCATCCTCAACTCTGAGGTTAGAACTTGACTGGGTTGAGCACACTTGTATTCCATCTACCTGTCCTTAGTGATTAATAGGCATTTGGCTTAATCCAATCCCACCAGAGTAAACCCACAAGAATTTTGCTGGGAGTGGTGGTATACAGATTCTTTTTATTTATCAGAATCTCTTTATTTATGAGGTATTAGATCCAAAACTATTATAGCTCTTTTTGCTACACAAAGAGAATCCATCTAAGGACAAAATCTATAAACTGACTAAGACAAAGTAGAAAGAATTATAGAAAAACAGCTGGAGCCTGAGACCTGCTAACTGCTAGTCTAAACCTTACATGTGAGTATAACTACTCTGATTGAAGTTCATGAGCCAATAAAGTCCCCCATTCCTTTTGTGTTTAAATCACTTGAGATGGTATTTTTACCAAATGCCACCAAAAGAGTCCTAACAACTCCATTTATCTGATTAATGGTTTTAAAATAAATGTATATAGGGGCTGGGGATGTGGCTCAAGCGGTAGCGCGCTCGCCTGGCATGCGTGCGGCCCGGGTTCGATCCTCAGCACCACATGCCAACAAAGATGTTGTGTCCGCCGAGAACTAAAAATAAATATTAAAAAAAAATTCTCTCTCTCTCTCTCCTCTCTCACTCTCTCTTTAAAAAATAAAATAAAATAAAATAAATGTATATAGAACATGCACTACATTTTAGTCTTTGATGGAGAGGATAATAAGCCATCTTTTGTATAGAGAAAAACCAGTTCCTTACTATAATTGAAAAATTTTAAAATATATTATTTGCTTAGACCCAAGCATCTCTTCATTATTTTTGGCACTCCCTAAAATTTATTCCATATGGAATCTGGAGGGGAATGTTTGAATTCTAAATGAAGAGTCTCAGCCATTACAAGCTGCATAAAACATAAGTAAAACATTTTTTGCCAGTTTTTTTTTTATTTGTATACCCTATTTTAGATCTGGGAATCTGACACTAAAAAAGGTCTCAGATTTAATGTTGATTTGTATTCAATGCCAACAATAAAAAAAAAGAACCCTAGTTAATATGTCTATGGTGTTTTTATTTTAGAGCACTGCTATTTCATAAGAGCATTTTCCCAGACTGGGTAGCTGGGGTAAGAGGAATGGATTATTTTTTATATGTGAAGAAAAATTTCCACCAGTAGTCTGGAAGAAATACAACAGTCTTCTTTTCTGTAAGAACTTATGAACATAATGAGATTTTTTCCCCCTTAGCTTCTAAGAAATTTACAGTGAGCCACATTGTTCTTGTGTAATCTAGTCCTGGGACATATAATTTTAGAATCTGAATGTACCTTTTTTACATGCAGAAATAAAAGTAATTCTGGTGCTTATAAATCAATAAACAGGAGAGTTGTATTTATTCTGGCCTCGTTTGCTTTTGTTCGGCTGCTAGAACAACATACCTTAATGCAAACTTGACATCACAAACATTTCATCACGGTTGCTAATTCCCACTGTTTCCCCCATCTGTTTTCAGTCTGATATCTATAGGTTCAAGGAGCTTTACACTTTGCCAACAAAGGAAGGATATTAAGTACTATGTCTTTACCCTCACAGATAGGTACCTTTGGATTTCTCACCTTGACTTTTTGCAGATAGTTTTTCTCACTGTATAAAGGGTCATTTAATACTTTCTATATTCCACAAAATAGATTTTCCTTTTGATGGGGCAGTCTATGAGAAACAAACTGGTTGCTTAAAGATCTTCTGTGTAGTACAGACCTCACGTAAGCCACAGTTGGGTAGTGTAGGTGGTGCAGTAAACACAAAAATCTAGATCCCAGGTATTATGTCCATATTTATTCAATAAAGACTAGGTGGTATGGGACTATAATAATCAATCCTTTGTTTTCACAAGCTTTTATGAACTGTAAGGCCACCTAAAACTGTTTTAAGGTCATGCTTTTAAAGTTTAAACCAAAGAATTTTCAACACAGGTTTGGAAGACTCTTAGTTGAGAGTAAAATCACTTCAAGGACCCAACCTTATGCACATTCTAAGAGGCCATGGTTGCAGAGGGCAGGTTAGGTAGGCAAGATCACGCCATTTATTAAATTTCTTTTCTGAAATTTCTTATAGTTTTTTCAATGGTGCATTATCTTTTATCTATTTGATGTAGTTACATGAGATAAAAATGACACTAAATAGTTAGGAATATACAATTTTCAACAATGCTTTTTTTTTCCTTCAGAAAATTCTAGAAATAAATAGACATTATGTTTAATAATTTTAAATGTATAGCAGAGGCTATACAAACATCTTTGTTTTTTCCTATATAAGAAAATAAACTCCTTAAATAAGCTATCCTATTTCTTGTGGCTCCTGGGCATAAAATGTGCTATTTATCTAAAGAATATTTGTTTCTCCCCCTTATCCTGTTGATCTTGCACAAAATAATGTACATACTTCACCTCTGGAACAGATTGAATGAGAAAGTACCTCAAATATAAATGGTTAAAGAACTTTGTTTTATGAATTAATAATACCCAGAATGTGAAACTGTTTCCTCAGTAACATGCTAGAAGTTTAATCTCTGAGTATGATCAAAGGTGTGTCACTAGGATATAGAGCAACTCTTGGGCTGAAAATCCTATTTAGGATTTCCTATTTTACAGCCTGCCAGGGCATATCTATCCTCTCCTAAGGACACTTCAAAGAAACTAGTAAATGTTCACTTGATAAGCCTTGAATATATTTTACCCTGTTAACTTGAAAATATTACTAGATTACTACCTCCACCACTACTCTTCCCATTACAGCTATTATTACTGGTTGCTGACAGCAATTGTCAGCTTGCTAGAAAGGAACAAATACAGAGTGGGAGAAGACTTCCCTATTTTCCTATTCTAATTTCTAAAATTTCCAAGAGTATAAAATGATCTTATGAGGATGCTGGTAAAACCACAGCTGAAAATCCAGAGAATGAGCATTCTGTAAAATCTAAGGACGAAATAATATCAAAGCTTTACAAAGCTGTGGGTTTTTTCTTAAGAAAGGTGAAAGATGAAAGGAAAACCCACACAAGTAGCATACTAAGAAACAGATGGTCTTTTTAAAAAATGAACTATGCCTTCCACAAGTATGCTTCTTAATTGTAGCATACTGAGCACTTTAATGCAGATGATTTCAATTGCTAAAGCAGAAAGACGAATAAACAGGGTTAGCTCATTGACATTAAATGACATAGTGTACTTGGAGCTCATCTACTATTTAGTCTGTAAACACCTGATATGCAAAATCATATGAAGAAACTAGTGCCAAGACGGTTTAAGATTAACCAGTGTTCAGTGAAGATTTAAAAGCTTGGCTTTCGTTTTGCTAAAGATGCTCCCTTTCATATTTAATCAATGAACTCCAGTTCCGTTTTTAGTGCTCAATTTAGAATTTATGATTTTGTTTCTTTTTGGCTTATTCCAAAATGAGTTAAAGGAAGCTTAGAAATAGGACAGGGATGGGAGAATAATTCAAGAACTTACAAGTAGCAATAAAATCTCACAAGAACATTACAGAAACAATTAGATTATTGAATTTACCTTCCATTGGGCAGACAGGAGTAAGTTTAAATGTGTATTTCTATTTAGCACAGGATCATAGGAACATTAAAAACAATCTTCAGTTAAGGTCTTCTACCTTCCTCCCTGTTGATATGTTAGTTCAATGTCTCCCTCATTCCTTGAGGAGGAGGCCTTTCAGTGAGGGCACAGTCAGAACAACTGATCCTTAGGAATGTAGACTTTGCTCCCTGGAGGAAGAAGAGTCAGAGCAATGGGGGCTGCTCTGAAGAGGGGCTAATCTCCCTCGGAGGTTGATGGGGGCAGCCTTATGGTGGCAAAGACAGAAATGATTCAGAGTCTTGCACAGTTATTCTCAAATTTCCTTAGATAGCTGTCACCCAGCCAAGGGCACCTTGTAGAACTGGCATATTTAGGAGAATTGCTGGGATTCCTTTAGTCAATGCAGAGATTTTTGAAGGAATCTTAAACCATATCTTATCACTGATTTGGGTACTGACTTTCCAAACTGAACTTTTTGTGGACAAAGAACTTGGGTAGCTTGTAAAAGCTCATGGTTTACTATTGCACTTACCAATGGTAGTAGGCAAACAATTTAAATTGGGAACAAGGATATGAATTCTTTCATTCACATATTTTCACAAAAAACCACACATCTACCTGTCTATATTTAATATATTAGTCTGTATTTGAAATACTTAAACTACTGACAAATCTCTGACATAAATGAAATCCAGTGGCCCACAACCACCAGAAGCTGTGAAGTAGGACTGGATTCTTTCCTAGAACCCTTTGGAGGTAGTGTGGCCCTGCTCATGCCTTGATTCCAGAATTCTAGCCTCTAGAACTATGAGGGAATAAATTTTTGTATTTGTAGTGCTTTGTTACAGTTGTCCCAGGGAACCAATGGTTTCTTTAGCAAAATTTCGTTATGGTAAGCTAAGTGTTTTCATGAGATCCTTCTTTTTTTATTATTTATCTTTTAGTTGTAGTTGGTCACAATACCTTTATTTATTTTTATGTGGTGCTGAGGATCGAACCCTGGCTTAGCACATGCTAGGCGAGCACTCTACTGCTAAGCTACAACCCCAGCCCATGAGATCCTTCATATTCTTATGGATTCCCAGGGCTCTGCCTTGCTGAGCAACTATACCAACCAACCTTTGCTCAGTCTTTCTCTAGATTTTGTCTCTTGATTTAGGGAAGTCATGCTTGAGGTCTTGTCTTTTTCTATTTATATTTCAAATGTGAACCTCCCTCCACTTGCATTACATGTGGACTGTACTTAAAGGGAGGAGTCATGTTACATAGGGAACCTGGGCATTTGGTAACTTAATTTTCATTAACATTTTCTTTTATTTTTTATTTTTTAAGAGAGAGAGGGGGGGGATTTTTTAATAGTTACTTTTTTTTAGTTTTTCGGCGGACACAACATCTTTGTTTGTATGTGGTGCTGAGGATCTAACCCGGCCGCACGCATGCCAGGCAAGTGCGCTACCGCTTGAGCCACATCCCCAGCCCTTCATTAACATTTTAGAAATGGTATTTTATGTTATACTACAGTACAACTTTGTTGACTCTGCAACAACTACTATTTATACCACATTGTTCTTTTTATAGACAAACAGATTTTCACTGAGTCAGAAAGAGAAAAATATATAGGGTCCTGAGTAAATGAAGAGTTGTTGTGGCTTCCTAACAAAGGGACTACAAATGCTGGCATCCTCTTCACTCCTCCTTTGCTGGCACACTCACAACTGATCCATTAGCAAGTCCTGTTGGCTCCTCCTTCCATTAATCCAGAATCTATAGGCTCTTCTTCACTTCCTCTGCTCCCACTTTGGTCCAAGCTTGAATTATTGGTGATAGCAACAACTTCCTAACTGATTCTTTGTCTCCATGGAATCTACTCTCAAAAGTAATCCTTTTAATGTTTCCTCCACTCACAAAGCATTTTAAATTCTCACCTCACTCAGAACAATGATATAAAGGAATAACATGCTTAGGTACCCTTTACCTATAGATTCTACTCACTTCTGGCTACACCCTCATCACTGTTTTATGGACAAATCACTCATTTATTATCTCATCTCATCCCTTCACTCAGATATGCTCCATCCTTCCTCTCGTTTCAGATTTTTTTTAAAAATTTTTTTTGAGAGAGAGAGAGAGAATTTTTTAATATTTATTTTTCAGTTTTTGGTGGACACAACATCTTTATTTTTATGTGGTGCTGAGGATAGAACCCAGCGCCCTGTGCATGCCAGGCAAGCATGCTACTGCTTGAGCCACATCCGCAGCCCCAGATCTTTATCTTTTAAAGTTCCCTTCTCAATGAAGCCTTCCCTGAGTATGGTTGTGAAAGTGGCACTTGCCCCCATTCTCCTTTTTCCCCTCTGCCTTATCTTATTTTTCCCTACATCACATATCAGTTTTTACTTATTTACTTATACTAAAATGTAAATTCCTCAAGAGCAAGGATTTATCTCCAGCACCAAGGACAATGCCTGTTGTACAGTGTTCAATAAATGTGAAACAAATGAACAAAATGATGGTTATAAAGAGTGTAATCATGCAACCTTTTAAGATCTTGTTTTAAGCCACAGTTGCAAAATGCATACTTAAAGCTTAAGCAAAAACAGCAGTTATTTACTATTATGACTTTTTTTTAGCAATCAGATATTTCAAATACGCTTTTTTTTTGAAGAGTTTGCAAACTAAGAATTTAAGTGACTTAAATTCTGCCACATTCATATGTAAACTGTGGATGTGAATTGTAATACACGGTTCACAAGTCCTAGCAGAACTGACTTTGTCACTTAAACAAGAAGACTGGTGAGCAGAAAGCTTTCTCTCTCTCTCTCTCTCTCTCTCTCTCTCTCTTTTTTTTTTTTTTACTATAATTGCATTTTTAATCCATGTTTTTTTTTAAAACATACAAAACCATGGCTTTCACTGTTTAACTATTTGTTGTTGTTGACTGAAAAGCAAGCAATACCCAGCATGATGACTATAATTAAAAGAAATATGTGTTTCAAAATTATTAAGGGAATAGACTTTAAAAGTTCTCACCACAAGAAATGATAAATATACAAGGTCATGGTTCTATTCATTAGTTTGACTCCATCTTTTCAAAATACATACATATATCATAATACCACAGTGTAGCCCATAAAATATATAATTCTTATTTATCACCTAAGGTAACAATCAATACATTTACTGTTTCAAAAATATGCTTATTTTTACAATATTATTTTATGCTATATAAGCTTATTTATTTCCAGCAAAAATTACCCTGGTGTATTTTTTACCTTTATACATGTACTTTTTTTTTTTGTATTACAATTCTTATTATACATATATACCACAACTTTTCATATCTCTGTATATAAAGTAGGTTGACACCCAATTCGAGTCTTCATACATGTACTTTGGATAATGATGTCCATCATATTCCACCATCCTTGATAATCCTATGCCCCTCCCTTTCCCTCCCACCCCTCTTCCCTATCTAGAATTTAAATAATCCTTCCATGCTCCCCATCCCTACCCCACTATGCGTCAGACTCCTTATATCAGAGAAAACATTTGGCATTTTTTTGCGGGGGGGATTGGCTAACTTCACTTAGCATTATCTTCTCAAATGCCATCCATTTACCTGCAAATGCCATGATTTTATTCTCTTGTAATGCTGAGTAAAATTACATTGTGTATATATGCCACATTTTTTAATCCATTCATCCACTGAAGGTCATCTAGGTTGGCTCCACAGTTTAGCTATTATGAATTGTGCTGCTATAAACATTGATGTGGCTGTGTCCCTGTAGTATGCTGTTTTTAGGTCCTTTGGGTATAGTCTGAGGAGAGAGATAGCTGGGTCAAATGGTGGTTAAGTGAATCTGAATCACAAATGATTGCAATAGCCAAGCTCGATATGAATTGGAGATTTCTTTGATAGTGAACCTGAAGGGACGATAAAGTGATGTCTGTGATATGAAAAAATCCACATCCCAAATCTGAAGTGAACTTTTGGGAAAATTGAATGACTTCTATGTAGCACCTTTTATAAATCCAGCAGAAGCCAAATTTACATCAATGCCAAAGACAGAGTGAATATTTCTCCAGGAAGTACCTAATCCTGCAATAAACCTGTTGAAGAGACAGGTTTAATGTTCACCAAGACTAAGTGTTTAAGAGGTCTCCATGGTATAATTTGTCACTACAACAAGTTTCTGCTTTGCCTTAAAAACTGTAAAAATTGCTTCACAATCCCACTAGGAATTAAGTTGCTCATGTCAGAACTATGGTTCACAATGCATTTCTATTTTCATAGAAGTTCCTTGTTTATGATTTGTTGAAAAAATATATTCTGTTATACATATATAAAAAACTAACACTACTTGACTATACTAAATTGAGTTAAAACAGCATTATATTGTTCATTTTATTGAATAGAAGTTTTCAGATTTACATGGGAATGGGGGAGGTGTTTACTAAAGTTTTATTTTCAACCCAGTTGAAAAATTATTCACACACTGGTAGCACAGTGACTATATTATAGTCCATGAGACTTATTTAGAAATTCTGTAAATTTCTATTTTATGTGCCAAATATGATACAGAGGCCAGTAGCTGGGTGCATATATTTCCATATATTCCACAAATTTTCACTTCATCCAGGATTAAGATATAAGCAATAGAAAAATTGATATCAATTTGCTCTTTTAATAGAATTTTCATAGATGAAGACAATGAAATTGAGAAGCAGGAAGCAGTATGGCAAAGGGCAAGACATAGCTGGTAGCCTGGCTTGGAGGAATGGGCCGGTCATAGAAAGGAATATAGAAAATGGAGGTAGCAATTCACTGTTTTCTTCCTTATTATACAAAACAGAACTCCACATATAGCTTAAGGAGTTAAGTCCAAGCCAGCCATCATTATGTTTGCTGAAAACCAAAAAGGGAAGGAAGAGATGCCCAGGATGAACCGTCCAACACTTGTGCTTTATACTCAGCAGCTCTTGCTGATTGCACTGGCTTTTCCTCCCTTCACTGGGAAAGCCAGGGAAGTCACATAACTCAAACCTGATTTGACCCAGCTGTACTGAATACTGATTCAATTTCAATGTCTATAGAACATTTGCTGAATATACAGCTCACATTTTTTATCTGCACACACGTAGGGCAGTATTGCTGGAGCCAGAAAATTGAAACGTGGACCCTAAAACTAGGGGCAGAAACCTCGGTATCACCAAGAAAATTATGTGATGATGCCTGCTGCATTTGCTTCCCTACACAAGTACCAAGGGATGGTGGGAAAGTCAGAGACAGATAACATAACCTGCTTTCCCCCTACGTTCATGGAACATTTTATTTCCAAAATGGATTGAATCAGACAGAAATACCATAAGACAGACAATCTCTGAATGTGGATGGTTTGCAATGTGTGCTGTGGGCACTAGAGTCGCTAATACACATGAAAGTCCACTGGACTATTTCTCCATGTAATACATTACAACATCTGAAAAATCAATGTCCTAGGGCACAGAAAGATGAATAGAGATTTTCAATTATCTTTTTTTTTCTTTCCTAAAAATAATATTCCCTTCAAACAGATTCAAAAGGCACTATGAGTTGTTTTCATTTTGGTTAAGATGAAGCTGAGTCTATGAAGGATCTCAACCAGCCTAATCCCACTGGGTAATAGCCTAGTGGGCAGAAAAGTATATAGACCTTGAAAACATGATAGGTTAATAAAACATTCCCTGAGAGTTCAACGAATGAGGATATCTTCAACAATTGACTTGTCTGTTTAACAGTCTAGCTGCACCCAATTTATTTAAGATTGACATTGTCATTTTTTTAAAACCAACATCTTCTGTCAGTAAGTACATGGATCACAGTATTGTTTTAAAATAAAATTTCCTGTCACACTCACATCTTAGGAAATATAACAAAAGGAATTCTAAAAGCCTAGCTTCTTCATTTTCAGTCAAATAAGAAACCAGAGTCAGTTTAATATAATAGGAAGAAACTCAACTTTCTGTCTCAATTACCCAAAAGGCTCAGGGTCATCTGCCACCTTTGAAGAAACAGGCTGGCACAGAAAGAATGATAAAAAGAATAAGCTCAGAGATTTCCCAACTTCTTAGGGGGCAAAAAGGAATATTTCAGTGGGACATAAAACAGTACAAGTTTTTTTTTCTTCCTTCATTCCATGTTTTAGAATAGGTGTTTCTGTCTATTAAAGTACTTCCTACCCTGTTAATAAGATGTACAGAAAAGGCTTGTTGAGCTTGTTAGAGTGGCAGAGCCCTTCTTGCAAACCAAGTTTTCCATGAAAGGCTAATAGATAATAAAATCAAAAGCATTAAGTAGCATAATAAGAGCTTAATGATAAGATCTGCAGTAATAAGTGTAGCAGTGTGTTGGGAATCAGAGGAGAAGGAAGGGATGAGGCTGGACATCCTACTTCAAAGAAGGTGCTCAATAAATATTTGCTAAAACAACAAATGACCTATCATTTCAGGAAAGTACAGAGTAGATTGCTCTGAAGTCCCATAGCATGCTTGCCTCCAATACACTTAGCTTGTCTTTTCTTCTAGTGGCCTGGAATGGTATTTCACCTGGTTTCTGGTCTTGGTAAGTAGGCTCTTTAACCAGGAAATGGCAGGTGCATCAGAACCAAAAGAAAGCAGGGACTAATTGAGCCTTTGTTACGTACTGAGAGTTGGATGATTCATGAAGTCTTAACTCCCAGATGCTTCCCAGAGTTCCACAGCTTCCTTGCGTACTGGCCAAGAGCATCATCTTCTGCAGGCCATCTTCTCAACCTTTGTTCCCTTGTCAGAAAATTCCTTGGGCAACAGCTCAGTGTTCTACTATTTATTGAAAGCCTCTCTCTTTTTTCAATATTATTGCTGCAGTGAAATAAAATGCATTTTTTTAAAGCTAGAAAGTTAAGATTCTTCCCCAAAACACAAAGGTGCTTGACATGCTGTATTTATTTTCAAGGTCACAGGTATCTTAGCATCTATCCTTTCATTTATCTATTCAACAAAAATTTATTGAGCACTGATTCTGTGGGAAGCACTGTCCTTGACATTGGGATATAGCAATGAATGAGATAGACAATTCTCTGACTCCAAGGTGGTAACATTCTAATGGGAGGTGTCAGGCATACAGATAAAGAAGCAAGAAACTCCAGAGAGTGATGAGAATGTTAAACAAACAAACAACAAAACAAAACAACAACAACAACAAACAAATTGAACAAGGTGAGGGGATGATGTGAGAATAGGAGGTGGGGGGTCAGTTATTTCAACATGGTGATGGTAACCAGAGAAGTTCTACCTCAAGAGGCAGCATCTGAGCTCAGTGAGAACTAATTTTTGAAAGAGTGTTCCTGAGGTCACAGTTTGTAGCCTTCTAAAAAATAACAAAAATGTTAAGTACATAAAAGATATTTTTATTTATCTGCATTTGTTTTGGTTTCACCAAAAACTAAGCTTCAAAGCCCAAATCTGTTATAAGGAAACATATCAGAGAAGTATTTATTACATGTAATTTGATAAAATGCTCCAGATGGTATCTGGGTATTTACATAAAGCTTCATATCAAATTCATTATTAATTAAGATTTAGATTATTCAGAATAAGCTGGCTTAAAAAAATAAGGGGACAAGTCAGTACTAATTATAAAACTTTCAAGCAGACAAGGCTCATCTTTGAGTTGCTCTATGATCCTTCTAAAATTCTCTTTTCATTATATTCACCACCAATCCACTCAGAGTCTTCATACTCTACAGTTTAACAATTCTGGACTTAACCAGATAATGGAAAAGATCTGCCCTAGGAAGAATCTGAGGAAACCTCTTTTAACCTAAAAGCAATTTCACCAGATGATCTGTGTAAAATTGAATAAACCATCCATCACAAAATTCTTGAGACCAATTTAAGAGTTCAACAAAATTTATTTTGCCTAATAACACCCTTGCTCAGCTGCAGTGGCAAGCTAAGAATATATGAAATAGAGCAATTCTAAAATCTTTGCATTTTCTGATTTGTGTTATGGTATAATACAATGAAAGGATTGCTTTTGACCCTGTCAAGTGGAACTGCAAGGACAAAGATTTTATAGTTTTCTTCTTCTGGAAAATTGATGTAAAGATTCAATTTATTTTGGAGTGTCCAAATGCTTCAGCAACTAAGGAAAAAACATTGATTTTTACATACTGATGTTATGTAATTAAGTTCTAATTTGACAAAAGAGCTGATCAAAAAGTGGTAACCACTCTGAAATGTTCCACAGTGTCATTTACCTGTGATGTGGGTAGAAAGAAAACCTTAAACCACATAAATGCAGACAGATAGAAAGATCTTTTATGTACTTCCTTCATATTTTTGGTATCTCCTAGAGAAGGCCACAAACTGAGGTCACTGGAAGACTCTCTTAAGTCAGTTCTCACGCACTTTAGAAAGAAAAGGAAAAAGTATTTCCTTTCTGTAACTTGGGAGTTGTGTTTCCATGCTAATGTTCTCCCCCTGACTCTTCGAAAGTAATTAGAAACTCAATGTTTGTACAGTTACATTCATATGTGTCTGTGTCTTTTGCCATATACTGCCTTATGTTGTAGTTTTTGGGTGATGCTCTATGTCAGCAGATGCTGTCGCTTTCCTCCCTATTCCTTTAACAATCACTGTTTCTGAAAAGGTCAACGGCTTCCTGTTGTAAGTACCTTTGACTTTGTGGAGAGTGTTCTCGGGCCCCAGAACATGTCTGGATTGCACATGGTGCTAGCTAGAAATGCCATGAAATTAATTGTCCCAAATTAGCCCTTGATCAATGACAAGGGTTGATATATCCCCGTTTCCTTTCCCCTTGGTGAGGGCAACTCTGAGGCATGCTCTGTGTTATTCTCCAAGACCTTCCAGTGAGACTGAACCAGTTGCCCTCAGTAGTAATGTGTTCATTACTGCATCTTCTAGCAGCCCTTTTTTTTTCTTGTCTTTTTTCATCCCCATTTTCATACCAGTGTTTCCTGGGATAACCTCCTAAATGTACCATATGCATTCAAATCTTTGCATCAGAGACTACTCTGGGGAATTACAATTTTAAGTAATTATAGTTTAAATATACAGTGCTTTTCTATATAGAATATGACCTTGATAATGATAAAGAAAATACCTGACATTTATTGAGTACATTTTCTATTCCATGCATTGTGCCAAATTTTATGTCCTATTGACTGATCTGACAGACTTTTAAAGTAGATATTGACAGCACAGATTTGACTCCACTGCTAAGCCCCAGCTCCCAGGCACTCACCAGATATGATACATAAATCCAATTTTGCAGATGATAATCTAGAAGAGGAAGAGTAGTGGGGAGTTCATTTAAAAATAGTTATTTGCTCTGGGCTTACAGAGAGACTAAGTAATATGTAGGTTTGCTAATATGTTTGTTGTTAAAAAAAAAGATCTGCATACCTTGAATCTTACTTATTGATTACACTAGCTATAACCCTTTTGGCTATCTGCTTTCTTTCCTACTCTTTTCCCTCGAATGTCTTGAAAAGGTATATGTATATCCATCTTCCTGCCCTTGTCTGTGATGAGATAATTCCAATGTTTAACTCAATCATTAACATGTGTCATGATCTCTGGAAGATCTTCTATTCATCCAAGGACTAGATTTCAGGTCAAAAATTAGGAAAGCAGAAAAATTGGCTCACCTATAAGTAAAGAAATAAATGTCTCTCATTTTTCATTAAAAAAATAGAGAAGAAGAAAGGTAGACAGGTAGTAGTGAAAATATTTATTTTCTGCTTCAAAACATATTAAGAATATTTAGTAATTAAAACTTTTTTCCAGTTAGTAATGTACACTTTTGAGCTATGTTACCTGACTTCTCCAATAAGTTAATGATTTTGCTAGTGCATCAAATGAAAACCTATTTATTTTTGCTGGGCTATTCTCTTGAATTTTGTTTAAAAACAGAATACAACAAATTAATGATTAAACATTTAAATAAGACAAAGCAATAAAGGATGTATCTAAAAACAATAACTGAAAATTGTATAAGTGAATAATCAATTTTAAAAAACATGCCATCTATAAGGCAGGTCTCAGTGGTTATTAAAATGATGGCCCGAAAGTCCTATGACTCTTAATAAAAACACTAAATAGAAAATAAATGCTAAGTCAATTTCACCTAAATATTTAAAATGCTAAAGGTTAATCTATTTTGGTGAACTAGCCATGACAAAGTGACATGTTATAAATAATAAATCGCCTCTAATAATGAGAATTGTAACCACATTACATAATAGCAATATTTAAATAATGGCTCAGGGCTACACTGCATGCAATGGTGTAAGCAATTAACTGTGCCAGAAAAAAATGCAATGGTTATCCAACTCTAGAGTTACTTTTACCCAAAGAATTGGATATTGTGGAGGAGCAGGAAAGGACTTAAGACTGTTTAAAAGGCTTTAAAGTCTTTGATTCTTGAGCAGTCCATCTGACCAATAGCTAGCAACAATCATTTTCTTTTATATAAAGGATTATGAACCAAATACAGAAACCAAAATATAGAAAAATGTTCCAGTTAATAAGGTTTCATAAAACTTTAACCACAAAACATACTGACTCTCTAGTAAATAAACTTGATGTAAAAAAAGCATATTATCTTTCACAAGATTGTATTTTTCACTAACACAGTAATTCTTCTTTAGAAAAGTTTCTTCAATTTTAAAGTAGTATTCTTCATAAGGAGAAAAACACACTCCTGTTTTTTTTTTTTAATTTTTGGTGTTTATGATGATAAATTGATACCGAACATAACCACCTTTTTCTTGTCACAATGATTGGTATTCTAAATGTGTTCTAAGAAGTTAAAGCATAAGAATAAAGGAAGTTACACATGGTTTTTAAAAAACATATCATGTCAGCAATTATTCTTAAATCTGTGTGCTTCTATAACTGACCACATTTGGCATTTAGATGTTAAATATCTGAATATTTTAAGGATGGCAAATGGTATTGAAATTATTAAATTTCTCACCATCCCAGAACTTTTAAAAATCTTAAGGCTACTCTGGCAAGAGGTTCTTGGATAGTCTCTCTCAGCCACATAAAGGAAATTCTAAATAACAAAATGGGAAAATACTATGCCTCTTTGAATAATGGTGTAGCAAATGTGAGTGCATCTTAAAATCTGGTGAAGAGAAGCAGCATGCAGAAACACATAAAGAGGAAATAGGACTCCTTTGGGCTCTGCTCAATCTCTAAGGAAAGCTTTTTCACTAAGATTAAAGGGACACCGAGAAAGAATCTTTGACTATGTTTGCAGGGAAATACATATACAGTAGCAATCCATCACATCATTGGTTGTGAAACTTTTATTCCTTTAAATCTTTATTTACTTAAGAAAGTTAGGCTCTTGGATTCATTCCAAGAGACAAAAATCTACTTTGATTAAAAAACAAAAAACAAAAAACAAAAAAAACCCCACGAAAACCACAACCAAGTACTGACTAGATTTTCCTTTTGAGGAGGCTATATTGCATTTTGAAACATTACCATTATATTTTACAAATAGAATCTCAACTGATGTTATTTCTAAATGATTTATTATGCTCAGGTTTGAGGAAAGCAAGTGGTTAGCACATTTAGTTCCCTTATAAATTGCTTCAAAATGTTATTTTATGAGGAGGATAGTTTGAAGAGAAAGAAAGAGTTTTTTTTTTTTTTTTTTTTAACAATATAGTAGGATTAACACCTACCATATTATTTCTATAGCAGAGTAAAAGGCATATATCTCTAGTCTTCTGGATAAGGTTCTTCCATCCATTAGTTACTGTGAGCCTGCTACAATTATATAGTCATCACTATATACCTGTTTGTAGAAAATGTACTCTTAAAATTGAATTTATGTATTTCTGAATTACCTCTGTGGAAAAAAAGTTTCTTGCTAAAGCAGATATTTTTCTTTCTTTCTTTTCTCTGTCCCCCTACCCCCCAATATAAAGTGACACTAGAAAAAAAAAAAACCAACAAACAAACAAGTTTCTTGTGCAGGAGTGAATAGTCTAAGGATCTCCATCTCTCAGACAGCTGTTTTACCATTTACCTTTCTTTACATAGTTCAGTAGAGGGGAAATAACACAAGATACTGAAAGGTGAAATCTTTCTATACCTCAAAGAAACTTGTCATATTGGTGGTGAAAAGGAACTCACTGTCAATATTGAAAACTGTAAAGACTAAACAGACACAACAGGGAAAGTCTTCAGAGAAGAATTCATTTTTTAAAAGACTGTCCTTTTATTTCCTTGGGGGTGGAGTGCAGGATATGGAGCCAAGAGCTTTTGAAAGCCTAAATCTAATTATTCTGGGGTTTCTGATTTTCCCTGATGCTTCTTTTCCTACTCTAGTCTCATTACTTAAAATGAGCCACATTTGTTTGGCATTATTAAATCTGATAAATTAACCTAAATGCTCTAAAATTACTTTTACTACTAGTTAGTGGGAAAACATATTAAATTATTATAAAAACAATGTTTAAAGATGATAGGATATATATAATGTGCAATAGTACAAATGAAAATATTTTACATATATTCAACATTCTTACACTTAGGTATTTTCTTGGATTTTACTCTCAATCTAAAATGTCGATTTATTGAAAATATAAACTTGGTATAATAGGCAAAAATGGGAGCTGGAATCAGATGCCTATGGAACATAATAATTCCAAGAAATACTTGCAGATATAATTACAGGATCCATAATGCTCACAGCTCTCTGTGGGAGGAATCAAAGAGAAAAAGCCTGTAGGAGAGTGACTCTCCTCATCTTCTCCCCTACTGGAGAGGCAGATGGTTCTGTGATGACCAACCCAAAGAGGACAGAGTCCAGGGTAGGAAAGCAATGGGAGCTAGCAGCTACAAAATCTTTATTCCCCATTCTCTAAATTTCTACACCCAAAAAGGCTGTGCTAATATAGTCTTTCTGAAAATGATGCTCTTTACAACTCCATGTAAATCCCAGAGGAAGTCTAATCCATCAGCACAGTCTGTTTATTCAACACCCAAAATAGAACTTTTTCTCATTTACTTTTGCCCATCTCCAAAAGCCAACATCATATCTCCTTGGACCACAGCAGTTTCCAAATGGTTGTTTTCCACCCCCATCCTATAGTACATAGCAGTCAATACAAAGTTTTAAAACAGTAATTTTGATCACATTTCTTAGTGTAAGATCCTTAAACAGGTTTCCCACTCCATTCAGAATAAAGACTAAGCCTGTTCCTAAGACCTACACGAGTCACATCCCAGTACAAATATACAATCCCAGTCACTCAGTTTGTCAGTCTTCCATCAGTTGCTTCAACTTGCCAAATTCTATCCCTCTGCCAGGCCTTTGTGGCTACTGTTTGCTCAGTTTCTTTACCCAGCTCTTATTGTGAGCCATCTCCTTTTCATCATCGAGGTCTGGATTTAGGATATTTCCTTCTAGAGAAACCTTCTTTGATAATTTTATGTTAAGTTATATCCCTAACCTATTCCTTTCCGTCACAGTCTTGTAAACTCCCTTAACCACTATATTATTATGGACTATTTTCTTGTTTTTATGGACTGTTTCTCCAACTAGTTGCTAAACCTCAAGTGGCAGGAAGGATTGTGTGCTTTTTTATAGCTAGCAGACCCAGAGCCCATGACATTGCCTGTTACTGTCACTAAAGCATTTATTAAATGAAAGACACAAAAGAAAGAAATGAGATGCAAATATGATCTAGCAGCATCCTGAAGTTCTTTTTTACTTCATTTCATTATTACATATTTATATTTAATTATGACCTACAATACAGATTATTACCATACACATATTTATGAAGATAACTGATTTATAGGGATTAGAATTGTATTAATAAATACTGGAAAACTACATCCAATTTCTTAAAAAGTTTTATTTATACTAGTTTGTCAATATTTCCTGCCTTGACATTTTCTATTGATTGCTCAAGCATCTTTTGGAATTTAGCTCTTTTTACTATTTTGTAATGCTGGGTAAAAAGCAAATAAGAACATTTATCCTTGGGGCTATGTATACATGCTTTATGGCCCATGTGAATTACAACTTTTTGTTGAACTGACCAGAACTTGCCGAACTGAGCAGAACAGTAAAACTCAAGTGATGGCTATTTCTGAGATATTTCCAGTTGCACATCTGAACTGACCTTCTGAACTAGTGGCTGTAGTGTTGACCTCCAGTGGAAACATTTGATGTTTTGAGCCACTGATTTTTGCTAGGAAATGTGTTAAGAGGTCAAGATCTCTAGCATTTTTATTGTTGTTCATGTTAAAGAACTTTTTTAATTGAGTAATTTATACAGGCATCTTTCTACTTCATTGCATGGTGGTTTTATTCCAACTCCTTGTAAACATGACTTCATTCTGAAATTTCTAGTTCAAAACAGAATCTTTAGAATGATATATTTAATTTAAATATATCTAAAACTAAAGGCACCCAAGGTATAGAAATCTAGATAAATATTTATCCATATGCTCACATTTTACATTCATTGAAAACATACATTTAAATTAACTATTTATCAATGTTAATTCTATTAGAGTAACTATCACTTAGTATTGTACTTCTAATTTTATGTGTGTCTGTTTTCTTTATGTACAAATGTCTTTCCAATTAACAAGACTGGATGACTGAAAGTGCAGATTTCTGAATCCCACCTGTAGATTATGATTCAATAGGTCTGGGGATTGGGAGGTAGGGTCCAGGAATCTCCATTCTTGACAAGGTCCTGCAGATCATTTGGACGTTGGTGGAAAGAGACACGCACTCTGAAGTTGTCTATTTCTTCCTCAACAGAGGAATCTAGCTCTTCTAAATGTGTCCTTCAGCAGTTTGCAAATTATTTGAAATTTTATAAGTATCAATACATTTTCATAGAATGAATTGATGTGGTAAGAAAGTTCATTTTTAGTTTTATAAGACATCTAATAGAATATTCTCATTGGTGTATTTTTTAATACCACTATCAGTTAATACCACTTCTTTTTTAAGGCAACACATTTTAAGGAATATGTTTGTGTTTAAAAATTCCTATGAATAAAACGAAGCTCATTATTTTAATAACCTCCATGTGGCTGGTAGTAGGTAGAATTACTGTGAAGAACAGAAATGTGCTCTTTACTATTCATACTATTTTATGAAATTCTATTAAGTGGCTTGAAAGAAAGCAGTGACCATTTTCTACTGAACTCTTCACCCAAAAATACACTTAAAAAACAAACTTAATCTGTTTTAAAAGCATAATTGTATCTTAAATTGCTGAGCAAGACAGTCTTTTTCCTCCTTTAGCATATAGTGAAAAGAATTTTAAGACTCAAAGACAATCTTAAAAAATTCGAAATGAACATAATTTATTTCGAGGCTGTCTGATTCGCGCGGCCGGCCCCGCGGCTACAGAAAGCGTGGCGCCACAGAGAAGGGATTAACTGGTAAGCAGGGAGATAAGTGGCTGTGACACGGTGGTATCCCAACAGCCAAGCCCGCACTGACCCCCAGGCTGAGTTCGGGATTGCAGACGGGGAAGGAAGCGGTACAGTCCCATCCCCCACAAGGGACACTCCACTAAGGCAACCAGCGGCCACCATCTTGGAGAGCTGAAGTATCCACCGCCACTCTCCGACAGACTGCAACAACAAAACAGGAGAAACCAAGACTAGCAGGAGAAACCAGGAGACTAGAGGCAAGGCCCTCGCGACTGGGCAGCTGTAAACTGCAGGCCCGCCGGCGACAGTTCACCCACTGCCCGCGTAACTGGGCGGTAGGAGAACGCCCACCCGCTGGCGACTGATCACCTGCCCGTGGCCTGTGATACTGGGTGGCTGGAGACTGCCCGCCTGCTGCGACCGGGAGCTGAAACCAAACAGAGACAGTCCAGTCACACCCCCCCATGAGGGCACCCCGGCAAGGAGACTGGGGCCCGTCATAGCAGAGTAGTGTCGTCACTGGAGCTCGGACGTCGGAATTCCTTCCCAGCGGAATCCACGTTAGCAGGCATAGTTTAAAAACACAAAGGAGAGACATCAGAGTAATACAGAAACAAAACAAATCTATAGAAGAGAGCAGAAACACGACAATCAAAAAGAGCTGGAAAGTAACGTTGACAACATGAGAAAACAAGGGAAAAAAGGATTACAAACAATGCAAGACAACTCAATTCTACAGGAGGACATAAAAACATCAGAAACAGGGATAGGGAAAGAACTCAAGGCATACCTAACTCGAATGTAAAGGAATATTAGAGAAGACATGAGACAGCAAGTCCAAGAAATAAAAGTATATTTTGAAAATGAATTAAACAAACAAATTCAAATGGCAAAGAACGAGCTCTACCAGGAGATAGAGATCTTAACAAAAATCAAACAATAATCCTAGAATTGCAGGAAACTATAAACCAAATTAAAAACTCAAACAAGAATATTACAAACAGACTTGATCAAGTAGAAGTCAGAACATCAGACAATGAAGACAAGGTTTATCAACTTGAAAAGAATATAGTCAACACAGAAAAGATGCTTAAATCCCACGAGCAATCTATTCAAGAGATATGGGATGTCATTAAAAAACCAAATCTGAGAGTCATAGGGATAGAAGAAGGCACAGAGATTCAGACCAAAGGAATAGACAGCATATTAAATGAAATAATTCTAGAAAACTTCCCAGAGATGAAAGATGGAATGGATTGCCAAATCCTGGAAGCCTACAGGACCCCAAACATTCAAAACCATAATAGACCAACTCCAAGACATATAATTATGAAGATAGCCAACGTACAGAACAAGGAGAGAATATTAAAAGCTACGAGAGAAAAGAGGCAGATTACATTCAGGGGTAAACCAATTAGGTTAACGACCGATTTCTGATCACAAACTTTGAAAGCGAGAAGATCCTGGAATAATGTATTTCAAACGCTGAAAAATAATGGATTCCAACCAAGAATACTATATCCAGCAAAATTGAGCTTCAAATTTGACAATGAAATTAAAATCTTTCACGATAAACAAAAGCTAAAAGAATTTGCAGCAAGAAAACCAGCTCTGCAAAGCATTTTGAACAAAACACTACAAGAAGAGGAATTGAAAAATAGTGCCCAAAACTAACAGCAGGAGGTATCTCAGTAAAGGGGGAGGAAAATAACCAAAAAGCAAAACTAGCCAAACTAAAATAAATAAATAAAGAAGCATGACTGGAAGTACAAATCATATCTCAATTGTAACCTTAAATGTTAATGGCCTAAACTCACCAATCAAGAGACATAGGCTAGTAATCTGGATCAAAAAAACAAATCCAACAATATGCTGCCTTCAGGAGACTCATATGATAGGAAAAGACATACACAGGCTGAAGGTAAAAGGTTGGGAAAAATCATACCACTCACATGGCCCTCGGAAGCAAGCAGGAGTGGCCATACTCATATCGAATAAAATCAACTTCAAACCTAAGTTAATCAAGAAGGATAAAGAAGGTCACTATATACTGTTAAAAGGAACCATCCATCAACAAGACATAACAATCATCAATTTGTATGCACCAAACAATGGAGCTGCAACGTTCATAAAACAAACTCTCCTCAAGTTCAAGAGTCAAATAGATCACAACACAATAATTATGGGTGACTTCAACACACCGCTCTGGCCATTAGACAGATCCTCTAGACAAAAGCTGAATAAAGAAACTATAGAACTCAACAGCACAATCAATAACCTAGACTTAACCGACATATATAGAATATATCAACCATCATCAAGTGGATACACGTTCTTCTCAGCAGCACATGGATCCTACTCAAAGATAGACCATATATTATGCCATTAGGCAACTCTTAGTAAATATAAAGGCGTGGAGATAATACCATGCACCATATCTGATCATAATGGAATGAAATTGGAAATCAATGATAAAAGAAGGAAGGAAAAATCCTACATCACATGGAAAATGAACAATATGTTATTGAATGATCAATAGGTTATAAAAGACATAAGGAGGAGATGAAAAAATTCTTAGAATCAAATGATAACACAGACACAATATACCGGAATCTATGGGACACAATGAAAGCAGTTTTAAGAGGGAAATTCATTTCTTGGAGTTCTTACCTCAAAAAAAGAAAAAACCAACAAATAAATGAACTCACGCAACACCTCAAAAACCTAGAAAAGGAAGCGCAAAACAACAGCAAATGTAGTAGAAGACAAGAAATAATTAAAATTAGAGCAGAAATCAACGAAATTGAAACAAAAGAAACCATTGAAAAAATTGATAAAACTAAAAGTTGGTTCTTTGAAAAAATAAATAAGATAGACAAGCCATTAGCCATGCTAACGAAAAGAAGAAGAGAGAGAACTCAAATTACTAACATACGGGATGAAAAAGGCAATATCACAACAGACACTACAGAAATACAGAAGATAATTAGAAAGTATTTTGAAACCCTATATTCCAATAAAATAGAAGATAATGAAGATATCGATAAATTTCTTAAGGCATATGATTTGCCCAGATTGAGACAGGAAGACACACACAATTTAAACAGACCAATAACAAAAGAAGAAATAGAAGAAGCCATCAAAAGACTACCAACCAAGAAAAGCCCTGGACCGGATGGGTATACAGCGGAGTTCTACAAAACCTTCAAAGAAGAATTAATACCAATACTTTTCAAGCTATTTCAAGAAATAGAAAAAGAAGGAGCTCTTCCAAATTCATTCTATGAGGCCAACATCACTTTGATCCCAAAACCAGACAAAGATACTTCAAAGAAAGAAAACTACAGACCAATATCTCTAATGAACTTGGATGCAAAAATTCTCAATGGCGAATCGAATACAAAAACATATCAGAAAACTTGTGCACCATGATCAAGTAGGATTCATTCCTGGGATGCAAGGATGGTTCAATATACGGAAATCAATAAATGCTATTCACCACATCAATAGACTTAAAGACAAGAACCACATGATCATCTCGATGGATGCAGAAAAAGCATTTGACAAAGTACAGCATCCCTTTATGTTCAAAACACTAGGAAAACTAGGGATAACAGGAACTTACCTCAACATTGTAAAAGCTATATATGCTAAACCTCAGGCTAGCATCATCCTAAACAGAGAAAAACTGAAGGCATTTCCTCTAAAATCTGGAACAAGACAGGGATGCCCTCTATCACCACTTCTATTCAATTTAGTTCTCGAAGTACTAGCCAGAGCAATTAGACAGACAAAAGAAATTAAAGGCATAAAAATAGAAAAAGAAGAAATTAAACTATCGCTATTTGCGGATGACATGATAATATACTTAACAGACCCAAAAGAGTCTACAAAGAAGCTGCTAGAGTTAATAAATGAATTCAGCAAAGTGGCAGGTTATAAAATCAACATGCATAAATCAAAGGCATTCCTGTATACCAGCAACAAAACCTCTGAAATGGAAATAAGGAAAACCACTCCATTCACAATATCCTCAAAGAAAATAAGATACTTGGGAATCAACCTAACAAAAGAGGTGAAAGATTTATACAATGAAAACTACAGAACCCTAAAGAGAGAGATAGAAGAAGATCTCAGAAAATGGAAAAATGTACCCTGTTCATGGATAGGCAGAACTAACATCATCAAAATGGCGATATTACCCAAAGTTCTCTACAGGTTTAATGCGATGCCAATCAAAATCCCAACGGCATTTCTTGTAGAAATAGACAAAGCAATCATGAAATTCACATGGAATAATAAAAGACCCAGAATAGCAAAAGCAATTCTAAGCAGGAAGTGTGAATCTGGAGGTATAGCGATACCAGAGGTCAAACTGTACTACAAAGCAATAGTAACAAAAACAGCATGGTACTGGTACCAAAACAGGCAGGTGGACCAATGGTACAGAATAGAAGACACAGAGACTAATCCACAAAGTTACAACTATCTTATATTTGATAAAGGGGCTAAAAGCATGCAATGGAGGAAGGATAGCATCTTCAACAAATGGTGCTGGGAAAATTGGAAATCCATATGCAACAAAATGAAATTGAATCCCTTTCTCTCGCCATCCACAAAAATTAACTCAAAATGGATCAGGGAGCTAGATATCAAATCAGAGACACTGCGTCTGATAGAAGAAAAAGTTGGCTACGATCTACATATTGTGGGGTCGGGCTCCAAATTCCTTAATAGGACACCCATAGCCCAAGAGTTAATAACAAGAATAAACAAATGGGACTTACTTAAACTAAAAAGTTTTTTCTCAGCAAGAGAAACAATAAAAGAGGTAAATAGAGAGCCTACATCCTGGGAACAAATTTTTACCCCCCACACCTCCGACAGAGCCCTAATATCCAGAATGTACAAAGAACTCAAAAAATTAAACAATAAGATAACAAATAACCCAATTAACAAATGGGCCAAGGACCTGAACAGACACTTCTCAGAGGAGGACATACAATCAATCAACAAGTACATGAAAAAATGCTCACCATCTCTAGCAATCAGAGAAATGCAAATCAAAACCACCCTAAGATACCATCTCACTCCAGTAAGATTGGCAGCCATTATGAAGTCAAACAACAATAAGTGTTGGCGGGGATGTGGGGAAAAGGGTACACTTGTACACTGCTGGTGGGACTGCAAAATGGTGAGGCCAATTTGGAAAGCAGTATGGAGATTCTTGGGAAAGCTGGGAATGGATCCACCATTTGACCCAGCTATCGCACTTCTCGGACTATTCCCTGAGGACCTTAAAAAAGCGCTCTATAGGGATACGGCTGCATCAATGATTATAGCGGCACAATTCACAATAGCTAGACTGTGGAACCAATCTAGATGCCCCTCAATAGATGAACGGATAAAAAAATGTGGCATCTATACACAATGGAGTATTATGCAGCACTAAGAAATGACAAAATCATAGAATTTGCAGGGAAATGGATGGCATTAGAGCAGATTATGCTAAGCGAAGCTAGCCAAGCCCTAAAAAACAAATGCCAAATGTCTGCTTTGATATGAAGAGAACAACTAAGAACAGAACAGGAAGGAAGAGCATGAGGAAAAGACTACAGTAAACAAAGACGAATGGGGGGAGAGAAACGGAGAGAGAAGGGAAAGCACATGGAAATAGTAGGAGACCTTCAATGATACATAAAATTATAAGAGGTTATGAGGGGCAAGGGGGTGGGAAAAAAGGGGAGAGAATTGAACAACAGCAGGGGAGGTAGAGAGGGAAGATGGGAGGGGAGGGGAGGGGGGATAGTAGGGGATAGGAAAGGTAGCAGAATACAACAGTCACTAATATGGCATTATGTAAAAATGTGAATATGTAACAGATGTGATTCTGCAATCTGTATTTGGGGTGATAATGGGAGTTCAAAACACAATTTGAGTCAAATGTATGAAAGATGATATATCATGAGCTATGTAATGCTTTAAATAATCAATTAAAAAATAATTTATTTCAAAATAAAAGTTATCTGTTAAAATAAGTTTAAAGAGAAACTGGAGAGAATAGCAGAAGGGGGAACCTCATAAACTGCCTTTAAAATAGTGTTTAGCATTCAAATTACTTCTAAACATGAAAAATTTATCACTGTCAAAAGCAATAAACCTTCTAAATAATATACAAGATGCCTAGTTCAATGTTCATTGTAAATATAAACTAGGAAATCTAGAAATCATATATAAGGTGATGGTTATTACAAAAGAGGAAAAGGGAGATGTAGTGATTTAAAGAGAGAAAACAGAATGGTATCAGAAGATAGGAATAGGCAGCAGTCAAGAAAGATCTGGAATCAGAAGAACGTATAAGATTTGGAATTAAATGATCATAAGATGTCTAGCTTAGCATTTTTAGGTCCAATAATGTGACCTTGACCAAGCCACTTTTTCAAAGTCTCAGTTTTCTTAGTGAAGGTATAAAATGATACTGAATTTGCAGATTTGTTCTGAAGACAGGTTAATTCTGCAGTACTCTGTGTTAAAGTGCCTTTAAATGATTGACTCTTATTATTTGGATTGCTATTACTGAAGTACAGAAAGAGGAACAAAGACTGAGATGGAATTTGAAAGATACTTACATTTGGCATTCTATCCAATTTCACCAGTCTGCTCAAAATTCACATCTTCCCAATCACTTGATACATATCATGTGGGAATGTGCATCATAACTATCTTCCATCTTTATTCTATCTATATTTTGATTCAGTAGACTAATTTTGTTTTATGACTTATAAATAAGAAATGGTGGTCACTTACATTGGACTTGAGAAGCCTATAACTCATACTATCTGAAGTATTCTTTTCATCGAGTTAACTAGAACGGGAAGAAGTGGAATCCAAATCCTTTCTTGTTTTTCTCATTGTTTCAAATATGCAATGAATGGTAACCATACAGACTTCAAAAATACCTCGCCCCAAGAACAGGCTTAAAATATAGTACAGAAATGCATCCAGTTCTATTTCCTTACTTTTTTACCAATCTGCCTTTGATTTCTGCTTGTCGATTTTCATCTAGACTTTGGCAGAGTGTGGGGTATTGTTAAAGGCTAAAAAATCTGTAATTTATCCCATGAAATCTCATTCCCTGTTTGATCATTACACTTATTCTCATTTAACAATCCTAAAATAGAAAAAAAATAACAAGATTGAGATTGGGAGAAGAGAAGTAGAGGATGTGAATTATCCTCTGAATGATCAGTTTATGCTTGAATTATAGAAAGGAAGCAGTATAAATTTCTACAGTAACAAGAGGATTGCTACTCCTTTTGAATGCATGCAACACTTATTGTGTTACCATATAACAGGGACTCAAGGATTTAAGTCTTACCTGTATTTTGACATCTCAGGTGCTATACTAGGAAATCTGAAAAACTCTCTGTCCTTTTGTGGTATATGAAATATTTCTTTTTATAGACTCAGATTTGCTTTATGTTTTTTATTTTCCATGACAAATCTAGGGTTTAGGGAGGGAATTGTTTTCATTGTGAAATACTACTGATCTAAAACTAAAGTTTGAGCAAAAATGCTATATCAAAAATGACACATTTAACTATACACATTGCATTGCAGATTTCAAAGAGAACAATTCTAATTAAAAATCAGATTTGAATGTCATCCAATATGTTAAGTGAATATTTTATGTAAATAAATGAGTCTTTTTCTTGTTTGCAAAACAGAAAGATAGAATAAGCAGACATGATATTGTAATATTTATAAAAATTTTTAAAATTATTGCCCCTACAATGAAATTATGAAAAAGTTCAGGTAAGCCTTGAACCTTTTTTTGAAGGATTAAAACTTCAACAAAGGTGTCCCCCCGCCCCAACATACTCCCAACTTTTTTCTCTTAAACTTTCTTCTCTGTTTTCTAAATTTTACTTTCTTCCTAGTTGCACACAGGATCTGAAAAGTAGTCCTTCAAGTTTTTTGTGGGGATGGGAGAAAGGGAATCCCATCAATTGCTATGACTGCATTTCAAACAAAGCCCTGACTACAGGAGAGCTCTAGGGGTGGAATCTTTTACTATGCATTATGTATTGTATTTTCTGTAAAAAGTATGATAATGAATTTTGAACTACTGCTCTACTTACACAAAATTTATGAAGTAAATTAATGTGATTTGTAACATACATAAAGTCATTTAAAAAATGTAGATGTCAACTATTGGTTTAAAGTACAGTGTTTTCATGACTGGAAATAAAATCAGCATTCTGAAATGTGAAGTTCAAGTCAGGTAGTCTGTGAAATGAGTTATTCTAAGGAGGTTATTGCTGCCATTTGTCTACAGAAAACAATGGTGAGAGTTCAACATAATGTGTTTTGGTTTCCTTTATACACAAAAGGTGGTATTTAAATAAAAAGTGGTATTTTTACAATTTGAAAGTTTCTTTCTTTACTAAAGATACAAAGTTTTTGTAGTTTAAACCCATTGGTTGTTATATGTAATAGTACACTTTAGGAATCAAGGAATTGATTTGGAAGTGACTGCTGTTCTTTTTACATTGGCAGTAGACTATAACGAAGGTATATAAATATTAATGACTTGTCTTAGCTTTTCTGGAAAAACATATACGTGTTATACTAATACATATATGTGTGTATTTCTTATCTCAAAATATTGTGTTTAACATCTTTTTAAAAAGTGTTGTCAGTGGTAAGACAAATATTTAATTGTCTGGTACTTTAGAAGGAACAAAGCAGTGCATAAAACCGAATTACATCATTTTTTGGGCAATGTTATAAGATGTAAACATGTGAGATGGCATAAAGGGTCATTTTCCATTTACTAAGCCAAACAGGAATGATAAGTAACACATCCGAATAGAAATGCCAGCATCTGTTTGTTCAATAAGTTCATATGATTTCATTCTACAAATCAGATAGAATGGGGAAGCAGCAGAGAGGAAGCTAAGATGGTATTACCATAGAAACCTGAGAGGGTTGGGGAAAAGCAGGGAATTACATGCCACCTGCTAATCAATTAAGAGAATTTGTGTGAGCTCAAGAAATTCTGGAGAATCTAAGTAAGGCTCCAGGGTCAAGTGCATAGAAAAACTTAATTGGGAGTTTTCTTTTCAACTTATAACACTTGGTCATATTGTCAACACCCATATATTAATACTACTGTTGTTCATATTGCCACTTGGCTGTATGTCATCTGCTTCAAAGGAATTATCTATGTTATTACTGTATGGCAGCTATTTTATCAAAAGTTGCATTTATACTTTTATTTTAGCTTGAAATCAATTGAAATATTGGATAAGCTGGAAAGGAACTCAGTTTTTCAAATGCTTTACTTTATAATCTCTCACTAATTCATTGTATAACTTCAATACTGTGTAACTATTTTACAATTTGTTAAATTTCTTAATAGTTGAAAAAGTCAAGGTACCAATTCTTTTTATTTATTTCAGTGTATTTGTTCAATGTGACAGGATTATCCAACTTTGTTTTTAAATGAATTCCTAGAAACTTGTCACTAAATTTGTTTCTTTTAAAATTATTCTGAGAGGCTGAGGATCCTGTTAAGTTTGCTGGGGATTTTTTGTTGTTGTTGTTGTTTGTTTGTTTGTTTGTTTCATTGTTGTTGTTGTCTTTTTTCCTTCTAGGTAACCATTCCTGCTCCCTTTGCATCATCTTCTACCTTAGCAGATCTAACAAACATTCTTTTGTCCCACTTTTCTTGAATTTAAAACTACTGATGGCATTACCTTAGAAGAATGACAGATATGTTACACAAAGGCCCCTATGTAGGTGAAGTCTGGAGGTGCACTAAGCAGCCCATTTTTTTTTTTTTTTTTTTTTTTTACAGTGCAGTGATCTGCTTGGGGAATTTTCTGAAAACATTTCCAGAGGACAAAACATCAGAGCCTCTATTCCTGTTTTATATTGACTTTTGACCTCAAACTGAACCACTAAATCCTATGTGTAAATATGAGGCTGGGTGGCAAGACCATCTTGCTAAATATTTACAATAGTGAGCTCTATAGCTTATAAATTGCTATAGAAACAAGATGATCAACCTTATCTACCATACATTTATTCTTAACACTTGTTTTTTCATCAACTTAAGCAGACTAACCAGAAATTTAACTAGCAATATAAGGAAACTCAAAAAGGAAAAAAGAGTTAAACAATTCATCACTGAAAGTAAGAATGGATAAGAAAATAATAGATGAGGAAAAAATGTTAACATAGGAAAATGTTCCCTAAATTTAAAAAACCCAAGATTAACCCTGAGTAGCAAGTCTTATTATTTAGCAAAAAAAAAAAAAAAAAAAAAAAATCTGTATTATCACGTATAAACACAAAAGAAGTTGAGAATTAGTGACAAAGAGGTTTTATACAATGTATGTGGGACATCCAATAGTCATCTGAGTAAAAATAGGCTGAGATGCTCAGTCACCAATTGGTGAAGCAGGAATGCAAATCACTCCAATCTTATTCAATCTATTATGTGCAGTGATTCTCTGAGGGTGGAATAAAGGACTCGGGAGCCAGTGTTAGACTGTGATTCTTGTCCTCTGGGAAACTCTACTTAACAGCTTTGAATATCATTAAAAGCCTGTGAGACAGTCATTCAAGGCCTCTGCTGTAGGCTGACGTGGGAGCTTTTAAAATGCACACAGAGAAAGACACAGGCCTTGATTATAGATCCTTTTACAGAAGTCCAGTGGCCAAATGTTGATAAGCTTACTCAGGACCTTCAATAGCACTTATTGCCTGTCTATTCTAATTCTGAGATGGATTTTTATCATCACACAATAATACTGAAAGCTTCTTGAAGGTAGAAAGTACCTTTTTCTTGTTTTCCTACCTTGTGGCATCTTGTGTATTTCTGAGCAAATGGCAGGTGTGCAATAAATACATGTTGAACTGAATTACAGCAGGAGATCACGTACTTGCCCCCATCAGCAGGACCCTACACACCTCTCACTGGTAATATTGAGATTACAAGGGTCACTGGCAGCACTCTGCCTAATGGTGTGCTGACTGACAGAGTAGAAAATCAAATCAAGAAGGCCAGCATGACCTTTGAGTAGTCAGACAGGGTTTGCACTCACTGCAGCAACAAGGTCAAGATCAAAGTGATGAGTGTCCAACCTTCTAGTACATGGCTAAAGACCTGAGCTGACCACATCTGATTATCTGCACAATTTCGTTAACATCACATGTGAGAAATACTTTTGATAATAGTAAATAATAAGAGAGGAGCACAAACAACACAATCCCAGAATGCAGCAAATTTACAAGCTCAAAGAAGTGCACTTGACAACAGGCTTCTGTGGATTATGCAAGCTTGCCGATTAGACATGAAAACAACTGCTTTATGGTGACCTGAAATGGGATTAACGTAAGCCAGATGAGTGTTAGAAATGTTTTAAAGAACCCAGTGAAGTACCATTCAAAATGATACAGCAAGCTGCTAAAAAAAAAAAAAATAAAATAAATAAAAGAAAAAAAAAAAGAAATCCTGGGAAACAGAGAAGCTGAGATCAACCTGCTTATCAGTAATCAAGAAATGGGGCAGCTCAAACTGAGAAAAACTATGTGGGAAAACATGAGTTGAGGCATCAAAGTCACTAGTTTTTGTGAACCAAGGGTGAAAAGGTTTATTAGTCACTTATCTGACTGCAGCCACATCAGTTTTCACAAATGGTAGACAGAATAAGTAGCATGATCTTTAAATACTAAGGATAAAAATAAATACATTATATGTAAATACATATCTAAATGATTTTTACCTTTAAAAATAACTCCGCTTCCAGCTATTGAAAAGCTCTGTTAATTGCTAAGAGAGAGAGTGGTAGGTGACTAAGGCATTGCAATTTACATCTGTTTAGTGGTGATATATTAGTCTAATCTCCAGAGGGCTTCCAACCTGATTTCCCCCATATGTTATGCATATGCTATATTACCATAAACATATCTTCTAGAAAACAGCCATATGCTTCATTTTTATACGTGAATAATAGTGGCCCTTCTTTATACTTTTGTGATTTATCTCTGATGTGGATTTTGAGATATTTATAGGAATTAAATATGAATAAAATTATTTTAAAATCAGTTGAATACAAGCCCAGTTATTCATAATATTGCATTTCTAGGACCCACAAATTTTTTTTCTATGATACTAAAATTTTCAAACTCAAATATTAAGATAGAACTGTTGTTTACATTTGAATCAAACAGAATTTAACATGAATTTTAGTTCATCATTCAACCAGTGCTCTTAAATATGCTCTGGAAGTATATTTTTTCCAGTTGATGAATGAGTCATAGATAATCATTGTCAATATTCATTATCATACTATGACATCAACAACAGTTTATACTTATTGAGTACATATGACAGAGCAGATATTCTACTATTGGACCTAGTATATCCCCACTCCTGTGGTACAGGGATTAAACCTAGGACCTTTCATGTGCTAGGCAAGCACTCTATCACTGAGCTACACCCCAGCCCATCATTTCTCATTTTATCTAAAGACAAAAAATAGTCATAATGTTTACAACCACATTATTTTCAGGTTTAGTACATTATAATTCCTAGTCATCATAATGATAGCTTTGCATTTCTAAGATGTAACAATCCCAATGCTCTAGTTTGCTTTCTGTCTTCTTAGCTTTCTTTCTCTTCTAACTACCAGAACCCACACAGGCTTGGACCATGGATCAGAGACCATGCTGATCTGGTTTCAATCAATGTCTTTGGATAGATGACTCTAACCTTAAAGTCTCAGTGTGTATCCAGTTTTTTAAAATTTCAGGTTGCTTTATAATAGGAAATTCAGGGTCAGTTTCTATCTTTAGTAGATTCTCAATACTTCATGTTAAATTGCACTGTTTCCAGGTTTCCTACCTATAATATACAAAATTATGAAGAATAATTCTGTTCATATAATATACATTATTTCACTGTCTTATAATAGTATATCTTTCAAAAGCTAGAATCCTCTGACTTCCAAAGTGAACTACTTCTTCAAGGTCAACCAATAAGGTCCTGGAGGAGAGGGGCATGAAGGTTCCTATGACCTATGCAAGATGACTGCAAATTTTATTGATCATATTTTACCTGTTTCATGCTCTATCCCTGTCACAAATAATACTTACAGTTCAATCCAGATGGAAATAAATTAGGAAGCAATAAGAACAATACAACACACATTCATTTACTGCTTACTATGTGTTAGGTATTTTATATAAATGTAAAATATACCATTTAATTCTCATGAGCCTCTGAGGTAGTCAATAGTGTTCCCACTTAGCAGAAATGAAATGAGGTTTAGAAACACTGAATAACTTGCTTAAGGTCACAATTCTAGTAAGTGGCAGAACTGTCATTTGAACTCAGGCTGTCTGATGCTAAGAATCCATACTAATGCTCTTTATACAACGAATTTTTACAATAAATTTAATTCATTCACATGTGAATACATGATATGTTTTGGGCACTATGAAACAATACAAAGAATACTAATGCATGGATACAACCCCTCAAGTAAGTCAGGTTTTTGGAGGAGGAGGACACATAGACAAATGGTGGTGAGACTGAACAGAGTATATGCAGGTGTTAGCATATAAGGTATTGAGATAAGCGAGCACTACTTGAGAGAACCGGGAAGGGTTACATAAAGAAAGACTTTAGTGGGCAGGGATAGGTCTTCTTCTACAGAGTATGTGCAAATACATGGAGATGGGAATTAGGACTGTCTGTTTGAGAACATGTAGTTGGAGAGTGGGTTTATATACAAAAGTAGCATGGATTTGTCTGGAAGAGCAGTGAAGCCATTCTGCAAAAGAACTTAAATATCTTGCCAAGGAGTTAAGCTGTTTTCTGTAGATAAAGTGTTTTAAACCATGGAGGCACAGAACTGAATTTGCATTCTAAAGGCAGGAATTCTCATATCTGGCAGCAAGTAAGAATCATCTGGGGAACTTTTAAAGAAACATGGCAAACCCAATCCCAACCCCAGAGAATCTAATTGAACTAATCTGAGGTGGGACCTGAGCATCAGTATATTTAACAGATCCCCAGGTGATTCAGGTAGGGAGCCTAGGCACACAAATCGCAAAACATAACTACTTACAGATTTTACCTAAGATATGATTCTATACTGTCCAACAAAATTATTGAATGATGTGAGAATTAAAAAAAAACATGTTTTGCCTGTGACCACATGCCAAAAGTTTTTTGTTTTTTATATATATATATATATATATATATATATATATATATATATATATAGTTGTAGATGGACACAATACCTTTATTTCATTTGTTTATTTTTATGTGGTGCCGGGGATCGAACCCAGTGCGTCATGCATGCTAGGCAAGCGCTCTACCACTGAGTCACAACCCCAACCACAAAGGTAAGAGTTTGTGAACAAGATATGTGCCAGAATGCTGAGAGTTATATTATAGACAAGAGATTGAAGTAATATAGAAAAACTGGGGCATTTAACAGGGAACAAAATTTATCGTTCATCTTAAAGGTTCTCTTTTCCTAAAATTCCATGTATCCCTATCAAAGCATCTTGGATAATAATAGTTGAAATCAATGGTACCAGGCTGGGAATGTAGCTCAGTGGTAGAGTGCTTGCCTAGCACTAGGTTTGATTATCAGCACCACATATAAGTAAGTAAATAAATAAATAAAGATATATTGTGTCCTTCTACAACTTAAAAATTTTTTCTTTTTAAATCAATGGTATCTTTACATTATTCTACAGAAACATGGCTAAATTCCTGCCAATGACAACTGTAGAATTCTTCAACCCAGTTACATGATGGAAGCATCTATAGGAGTAAAAGTTATTCCAGCCCTTGGGTGGAGCGACAAATGCTCCACAGTTTCTTTGGATGAGAATCCATTGGGACCTGGCTATAAGCATGTATTTTTATAGATATCTTAGCTAATGTGAAAGTCCTAATGCCAACTTTAATGCTTGGGAACATTAAATAGATTTGGGATGCTTCCCCAGAGTGTTTTAGTTCCATTAACAGAAGACTTGGTGGCTGAGAACGGATATAACTCTGATCTCTTGTTAGAGATATAGAAAGAGAAACTCTTCACTCTCCTCAATTTAGCACTCACATTTCAAAAGATAAGAAAAACCTTTCAGCATGGAGAGGACTATAGAATTCAAGTTGAACTTAATTCAGCATCTTATAAACCCCTTCCCCTCAATAGAGCTAATGTGGCAGAATAGAGCTAAATTATTTCAGCTGTAAGAAGAGAAGGAGAATTTGTGGACTTCATTTAATGGTCATCATGACTAAAAATTCTGTTGTTGAACACAGGCCCTTGGCTTGTGATTATTGGCTTTCAAATGGCTAAGGGTTGAGCTGCATTTGACAGTGCCTACCACTAACTTGAAGGTGCCATAATGATACCTGCCCACTGGAGGCCAGCGGTCCAGATATCCCTTCTACCTCTTGTCACAGGGCTGATGGCTTACAAGTTTGGACACAAGCAGCACCACCAAATCTACTGAGCCCCTGTGATTGTCATTAGAGTGCCTAATGTTTCCTCACATGGCCCTTCCTCACCACTATGGTCCCTCAAATCATATAAGGCTCTAAAAGAAAAAGAAAACTTTGTCCTTTTAGAGAGTTCAGAGCAGAGGTGAAGGAAGAAAGCATGACATTCAACACTTCTCAGAAGCAGGTCCCACAGCTGTTTTTCCAAACTCTTGTGCACCTCTCTGTGTGCTTTGCAGATCAGGTTTGGTGACTGTGGAGAAGACACAGTCACCAAACCTGATCTGCAAATTCCTACCTACAAACTGCTACTGATGTCAACCAAGCCTATATCTCCCTTGCTCTCTCTATAATCAGAAAAAAATAACTCACTCAAACCACAAAGACTTGCTGTTTACATTAGCTTTTAGTGACCCACCCCCTCCTAAAGAGGATAATTAGGCTTATGGTTAGATCTTTTTTCACTTGCCTCAATTCCTTTAACCATATTCCCTTTATCCGCAATCAAACCCTCTACTCATGCTCTCAAGTTCACCATGACTATGCTTCTGGAATTTTATTTAACTGACACTACTACCTTCCCTAATATTATCTCATTCCAACCAGCTTACATTCTCTATGTACAAACATGTATAATTTTCTGCCTTCTTTGAATTAAAAAACAAAACAAGAGAACAAAATCAATGTCTTTATATTGATGCCAACTTTGTCCTTTTAAACTTTTGCCTATGTGGAGTGTGTTTTGTACATCATGCCCTTCTTATGGTAAATCTTTATTTATTCTCCTAGATTTGGTTCAAATAGTATCATCACATAGCCTTCCTTGACTTCTCTCAAAAGTTAGTTCCTCCCTACATACCCTATTTCCATATGCTTCATACATTTGTCTATTTTGCATTTATCATTCACTATTTCATATATTCATTCATCTATTTACACATCTGATTGCTTTGCTAAATCATGAAGGTCTGGTTTAAATACCAGGATTTAACTTCCAAATGCATGCAGTGGAGGTTGTATAGCATTGATCTATTAAAGCCATGTTATTGGAAGGTAGTTTGACAATTTTTCCTATATGTCTTTTTTCAGAATCACTTTATGTTTATGGAAGAAAATCCTTCTTAATAGTTTAGAGTTATATCCCATTATAAATTAAACCAAAAAGTTATTTCCTAATTTTATCAGAAAGGATATTCTAAAGGGGTTTTAATCCTTTCCAGAAATCAGATCTGCCCTTAATAGAAAAAGTTTGCCAATGATGGTACTTGTTAGATAATGTAGAACAGGCTTTCAAAATAATTTTCAAGAGAGAATTTTAAAAATATTTTGAGCAATGGCAGCCATTTGAAACAGATAACATATTTTTGTTAAGTTATTAATTTTGATAGAAATGCCAAATGATCCAGAAGGCCTTTTGTGTCATTAATTAAATTAATTAAATGACACTAAAAAAAGAATGGACTACTCAATAAGCACATATTCACATTTTAAAAAAGACAAATGAATGCCAGGGATAAAATATCTAAATATTTATAAAAACAAACTCTAACTTTTAGGAGAAAATGATCTTTATATATTTTGGGTAAAAAACAGCAAAATAGAAGGAACAAAACAAAGTCAAAGATAATTTCAACCGCATTAAAGTGAAAATTTTGTTCACAAAGATAGCATAAAAATGTCAAGCCCTGGATTCAGAAACCATTTTTGGAAAACATGTAACTAAGATTAGCATCGTTATTGTCTAAGAAATTACTATACATAGAGGAAAAAAATCTTCTAAATAGAAAAAAAGATATATAAATGGGCAATCTATAAACCAGTGAAACCTGAAGGTCCAGTAAAACATAACTGAAATATATTTCTAAGTATTAAATTAAACCATAAAGTAATACCAGGTCAGATTGGCAAACATTAAGGAATCTGGCAGTACCAAGAATTGGTAAGGATGTTGAGCAATGAGAAACTTCATATCTGATGGGAGTATAAATTAGCACAATTTACCGTGGAGAACAAATTAGCAATATCTAGCAAAGCTAAAAATGCACTCCTATATTTATTCGTAGGCAAAAGAAGATACATATGAGGATATTCTTTGTAGCACTGTTACTAACAGAAAATAAACAAAATGCCTATCAAGGGAGAAAATTAAGTTAGAGTTGTTAGGTATAACGGCAGGATACACAAGAGCAAAAAAATGAATGAATTAGGACCACATATATAAATGTGGATATATCTACAGAGCATAATTGCTGCACAACAAAAAAAGCAAAATATAGAAGAAAGTAGACAGTAACATACCATTTACATGAAATTTCAAAACTCGCAAAGGAATGATATATATTGTTCAGATATACATACATATTAAGCAAAAGTATAAAGATGTACACAGAAATAATAACTACCAAAATCAGTAGAGTTATTACTTATGGAGGAAAAAAAGACGAAAATTCCCTAATTACTTTCAATTCTTTGAAAATATATATTTTTTAAAGCTAAGGTACACTGATGTTCATATTCCATATGCTTTTTGGAATATCTGAACATTTCACAAGTTGAAAAGTCAAATTCTTTGCAAACAATTATTTTTGAAGGACAATGTCATAACATTTACCTCTGTATTGATAATCTGACAGCTATACTTCTTCTAGTCCCTGAGAAACAGATTTTAAAAGTATTAAACAGTATTATCAGTTTTAAAATTTACCTTAAAGTTTAGCCACTCTACCTCTCTTCTATCTGCAAATAAGGAAAGGGAAGAGTAACCTCAATTCCTTAACATTGTCAGCTGGACTAGTGATAAGGTTAGAACCCCATCTGTTACAACTCCAGACAACAAAATATAGTTAGATAAAGGCATTCTAAGCACAGTGTCCAGTATTCTAGTATTCTTTTATTAGTTTCATTTAATCTTGAATCACAAGCATTTATCTCGAGACTTCTATCAGAGAAAGAAGCCCCTGCATAAGTTTTGAAATTTAGATGACTCTGTATTGACTAAGTACTCATAGTTACTTAATGAAAACACTGAGGTGCAGATCAGTGTGCATAATATAGCACTGCTTTGTAAAAATTAAAGTACAAAAATACTGTATTTGTTTGACTTGCAGATGTAGAAAAATATCTATGAAAGGATAAATAAGAACAGTGGTTAGGTGTTAGTAGGAATGGGTACTGCATAGATCCCATGACAGGACTGGGAGGGTAGCTTTTTATTGTATATATATCCTTGTATATTTTTGCATTTTGAACCATGTAAATGTATAATTTATTAAAAAATTAATTAAAAATTGAAAAACATTCCTTTGAGATGCATCAATTCGAGATCAATCCAGATCCTCTATTATGAAAAATGCTTTATTGTTTTATCACCCTTTTACTCAATGAACTGGTTCTAGTTTCTTTTCATATCTACATGACCTTTTTCATGGGCTAATCAGAAAATGATGACTAACTTACAGGGACTTACTGATTGGTGGAATATAATGGCCATTACCTTGACATTGCTATGGCTGGTAAGTTCAAGGGCTCAGCTTCTTGCTGGTGAAGAATTTGGTTTTGATTCCTAAGATGAAATATCTAAAGCCTATTCATTCCTACCCATGGGCCTTAAATTCTGGCAGGCAACATGGTGAAGGACTTGCCTGAACTGTGGGATGCTTAGGTTTTCCTTTGGGTATCTAGAATATGTCTACTACTCCACTTGACAATCATGTCTTACCTTGACTTCTAGACTCATGGCTGATGATTGGCTCTTATTATCTTTGCTTCAGTTTGGCTGACCCTGACTGCATACTGCTGATTTTTGCCAGGGTATCCACTGTAAGCTCCTTTCCCTCTCTTCTCACCTACCTAATCAACTGATTCCTAAAACGCAGCATTCTCATTGTTTTATTTTTCTGCTGTATAATTTCTACCAACAAAGTAGAAGCTACTTCTTCCTTAAATTATAATTTGATTTCTTCTTCTATGATCCTTTCTAAAGAGTAAAGTTACACAAGATAGCTTCAAGAAAAATCATAGCAGTCATGAGGATCCCAGGGCTTCAGTGTGGAAAAAAAAATAGCTTCTTTGTTCATTAATTTCCTTAGCTTTAAAATGAGCAGTTTAGTAGATGTTATCTGTAAGGTTACTAAAGAGATAAAAATTCTGTGATTCTCTTTATCCCCTAAATTCTCTTCTACCTCCTTCTAGCTCTATTCTTTCTTGTACTTAAACATTTTAAACATGCTCTGAGCAGAGCAGATGCATTTAAACACATGTATCCATGATTTAATCTTATAGAAATACATCAGAAAAAAAACTATAAAGCCTTGGAAACATAAAGGAACAAATGGGAATTGCTGCCTGCCAACTTCCTCATGGGAATAAGGCATTTTCATCTAGAGAGGTAAAATTCTCTCAAGATTCTTTGGTTTTTAAAAAAAAAATAAGGTTTTGCCCTTTATAATTTTCCTAAAAAATATGAGGAAATAGGGAAAATAGAGAAATAAACTTTTTAAAGTAGTCTTTTCTTTTAACTTTAACATATTCATTTACTTATTTGTTCTATAATTATTTTCTGAACACTTACCTATAACAATCATGCAAATAATGAGTTAATCTTAAGTAATCTGTATTTTTCATCACAATTGTCCCATTGCAATTGAGGCTAGAAACCTTAGCTTACCCTTCCCACAACTATCCAAATCCTGTCACCAAATCTTGAGGATTCAAATTCTAGAACAGAGTCTGAGCCATGTATTTCTCTGCTGTTCTTCTGCATGGCACAACCATCTCTTGTCCAGACTCTTTGATATTCACACGGAGGCCTCCTCATTTGTACTCTAGCCATTCTCTCATCTCCTCTCCACAGAGCAGGCACCATAAACCTGGCTGTGCCATTCCCCAGGAAATACCCTTCAAAGTCATTATCAGTGAATGCAAAATGTAATCCATACTCCTTCCTTGGCCATCCAGGCATATAGGAGATTTATTCCTGCCTACCTTTCCATCATTAACTAGCTATGTGAGTTTAAGCAAGTTATAGGACCTTTCTTTGCATAATTAATTTTGTGCTATAAATTGCAGCTAAGAAGCAGAACCTGACTATAAAGAGCTTGCTTAAGATAGTTCTTGGTATACAGCAAGCACTCAGTGTTAACTCAAATATTTAATAGTCAATGAAGACTTATGAAACATCTGCTTTGTGTTTAACACAGAGCTATGTGCTGCAAAAAACTAGTAAGTCCTTTTAAAAACTTCTCCCAACCTACAACCTTTTCTCATCATGATGTCAACAAGGGAATTTCTATGTTTAACTTAACTGAATATAGGCTTGAACTTGGGATAAAATACAAGTCATAAAAAAAAATGGCTTGGGGCTGGGATTGTGACTCAGCAGTAGAGGGCTTGCCTCGAATGGTTGAGGCACTTGGTTCGATCCTCAGCACCACATAAAAATAAATAAACAAAATAAAGGTATTGTGTCCATATACATATATATGTATATATACACATACACATATAAAATGGCTTAAGGCATTTTCATAGTTAGTGTAAATTTTGGTGAACTGTAAGCATCAAAAGTCACAGTGATCTCCACACTCTCTCTCAGCTGATGCAAAAAAAAAAAAAAAAAAAAGCAACAACAAACAAACAAAACAGAACAGCATTTAGACCATAAGGCTACTGATATCTAAAACAAAAAAATAACCTGTTACACTAATAAGATAATAGTTGGTTTTATACTGGGAACCATTTTTAATGTCGACATTAACAACCAATTTAGAGCATTCAGGAGGGTGAGGGGCCTGCAAACAATGTTATATATGAAACAGTTAAGAGGGATTAGACCTGAGAATGATAGACCTGGAAGAGTTACGAAGAAGACATATCAAATATTTGTAAGATCTTTTATATATAACATACTACATATATAACGATCAGGGCTGGATCCAAATTAAAGAAGTCACAGGGAGGAGGAAGACTTGAATTCTTACTGTAAATTCATTCAAAAACAAAAGAAAAATTTCTGAGAGAGTAATAAATTTCTCTTTTAGGAAAAAGTTTTAAGTGCAGGCTGAATGATCATCTTTAAAGAACCATGTGGAAAGAATTTCCTTCTTGGACATGAACACAAATTAGATGGCCAATATAACAGTAGCTGAGATGTATTAAGCACTTAAAGATACGTTAAGAGCTTTACAAAATTATTCATTTAATCCCTGCAACAACTCTATGAGATATTGTCATTTTAATGATGAGGAAATGGCTTCAAGTTAAAAGAATTGTTCAATGTCCAAAAAGAAGCATTTGAACAGATTTTAATATAGGCTGACTGACTCCCAAGTATGGATCCTTTCTCTTCATGCTACACAACTTCTAAATGAGCTGATTTCCTAAATGTTCTTCACCTGTGATTTCCATTTTGTTATTTCTTTGACTTTTTTGCAATCAATGTGTGGCAAAGCATCCATATGCCTGTAATTTTCCAGTTACTAAGATTTGTTAGAAAAAGAGGTTTTTCTTTGATGAATGTGTATTATTTCCTGAAGAGGAAAAGGAATTCATATGTAAGGGGTGATGGTTGTGGCAGAAGGAGAACATCAGTTTATGTAAATATTTCAAGAAAAAAAGTTGATGTAACCAAAGAGGACTCAATTAGAGACCCCTCTTCTTTTCAGAGGGAGAATGTCTGAGATCATTTTAGATATTCAGTCATTTCAAATATACAATATTTAACAAGGACACCCAGGGGAAAAAATATAGCAATCTTTACAAATGTCTTCTTCTTGCCATTAGATTCAAAAGGTGTAACTGCAGAGTTATTAAATAACTGGTAACGTTCTAAAAATGGAATAATTGTTATACTATGTTCCACATGACAAAAGAGTGTATAAAGTAAAATGTTCTGGAATTATTTGAGATTCAGATAAAAAGGGGGTGAATAAATGAGTTAATGGCAAAGAGCAGAACACCCTCCAGAATGCACAAATATTCTCTTCTAGTAAAACAATGTATGCTCAGATGTTTCATAAGGTCTCATCTGGCACGACTTTGCAGTGATAGTAAAAAAAAATAAAATTTGCTCATTTAGAACATGTTTTAGAACTGGGTGAAAATAACTTCTCTAAATTGAATATTTGGGAACCAATTACACCCAAATCTGCTATTAACCTCAAAATAGGTAATTGCAAGTTTGTGTCTAAATCCATTTGTCATAATAGAGCAAATTAAGAATCACATGATGGACGTGATTAATGTGTGACAGTCATCATGAGCACCATGAGCACAAACTAATAACAACATCAAAGAGAGATTCCAAATGTGATGCAGCCATGAAGGCAAAACTAATTTTCAAATTATAATAGCAACATCCAAGAAAGCTAATGTTTTCTTTGTGTGATAGTCACGGCTGGCATCTGGAGGATGGCTGGCCATTAATGTCCTAATAAATGGCATGCACACACTGGAAAGGCTGTCATCATGTGATTCAGTAAACACAGTTGCTGTTGCTGTTATCATAATGGACTGGCTAGGCAAGGGGTCACAGGGTGCTGGAATAAAGGAAGTCTCATTACTGGCTAAGGCTGAGGGCTCAAAATGCCTGAGAGTTCTGACTAACACTACATAAATATATTTTCAATGCATATGGGTAATATTCCTTCTTAATTCCAGTCTTATGCAATATTTTCCCCCTATTCTTCTGCTAAGAGAATACCAGAAGACTTGGAAAACAATGGTGTCACAATAATTAAAACGTAACTGTGAAGAGCTTGCTTTCAGCAACAGTCACATTAGCATTAAAATGGAAAATAGTCCAAAGGTTCTGGCAGAACAGGTACTTAGCTAATGTCACTGGATACCTAGGGGAAGCACGTACTTTGGCAGGCAATGGCAGGCCAGATACTGACTGCCAGGTGGGTCACAAAAGGAAGTGCAATGCCCCTCCCCTATTAGACTAAATACCATGGGATTGGAGAGAAAAACTGTCACTTCTTACATCTCAGGCACAGAGCACAGTGTCCTGACCAGATGGCCAAGAAATGAAGGGTCAGACATGAGAGAGTTAAACAAGTTTAGAATACTGGCTCTGCCATTTACTAGCCTGTGTGACCCCAGACAACTTACTTCAGCTCTTTAAGTCTCAATTTCTCTCTGAAAAAATGAAAAACAGGATGTGGGGAAAAACTCATACATTGCTGGTGGGATTACAAATTGGTACAACCATTATGGAAAGCAGTACGGAGATTCCTCAGAAAACTTGGAATGGAACTACCATAAGATCCTATTCCACTCCTGGGTTTATACCCAGAGGACTTAAAATCAGCATACTATAGTGATACAGCCACATCAATGTTTATAGCAGCTCAATTCACAAAAACTAAACTATGGAACAAACCTAGGTGTCCTTCAACAAATGAATGGTTAAAGAAAAATGTGGTATATATACACAATGGTATATCATTCAGCCTTGAAGAAGAATGAAATTATGGTATTTGCCGGTAAATGGATGGAGCTAGAAAATATCATGCTAAGTGAAACAAGCCAATCCCCCAAAACCAAAGGCCTCAGAGTTCAATGTGCCTGAGAGTTCTGACTCACAATGCATAAATGTTTTCTCTGATATGTATATGCTAATTTACAATAAGGGGTGAGGGGTTGGGAAGAACAAAGTTATTTTGGATTAGACAGAGGGGAGTGAAAGCAGAGGAGGGGGTATAGGGGAAGGAAGCATAATAGAATGAATCAGACATTATTACCCTATATCCATATATGACTATGCGACTGGTGTGACTCTATATCATGTACAACCAGAAGAATGAGAAGTTATATTCCATTTATGTATGTGTCAAAGTACATACTACTGTCATGTATAACTAATTAGAACAAATGAAAAACAGTTTTTGTGAGACTTGACTTAAATAATGTATTAAAATATCTACTGCATAATTGAGCTAAAAAAGGGAATTTATGGCATCAATACATTTTATTGATATAAGCTGCCTAGGAAATACAGAAAAAAGAGAGAAAGAAAAAGCTCAATATAGTAATTTTTCATAGATCAACTATGGCAATGAAGACTGTCTGCATGCTACATTATGAGTACAAACAACCTTTACTTGCATACAACTAGTTTTTTTAAAAAAGAAAAGTCTAATTGGCTTTTTGCATTTACTGGTCAAAAAATATTAAGTATAAACTTATCTGTGAATTTTAAATATAGAAACATAAAATAGTTGGTGGTTCCTCTTTCAAACATTTTTGCATCCTTATATAATAAACTTCCTGTGGTCTTATCTCTTTTGATAGGAAAAATAATTTTTTTTCATTGTTAAGAGTCTTGAAATTAAAATGCACATTTAAGGTGTTGGCACTTTTCCACATCTCCATCCAGGATTATTGAAACTGTTACAGTATCACTTTTGGGGATTGACCTTACTAGTTATTTTCAGACTTCAGATACAGAGTTGGTAGAAACTATGAGTATTTTAAGATATTTTTTTTCTAATTAAAGAGTTAAATCTGAAAGAAAGTACTGTTAGGTCTTGGGAACCTCTTTGAATGACTGGTTTCCAGGTGTATGTTAAATTTTGGGCTCAGACAACCTAGAGGCCCTTCAGTGGATGAATGGATTAAAAAATATGGCATATATACACAATGGAATTTTACTTAGTAATAAAAGAGAATAAAATCATGGCATTTACAGATAAATGGATGGCGTTGGAGAAGATAATGCTAAGTGAAGTTAACCAATCCCCCAAAAAAACACAAATGCCAAATGTTTTCTCTGATATAAGGAGGCTGACTCAGAATGGGGTAGGGAAGGGGAGCATGGGAGGAATAGATGAATTGTAGATAGGGCAGAGGGGTGGGAGGGAAAAGGAGTGGGCAGGGGATTAGCAAGGATGGTGGAATGTGATAGACATCATTATCCAAAATACATGTATGAAGACACAAATTGTTGCCAACATACTTTATATACAATCAGAGATATGAAAACTTGTGCCGTATATGTGTAATAAGAATTATAATACATTCCGCTGTCATTTATTTTTTAATAAATCAATAAAAAATAAACATATAAAAAGACAAAAAAAATTGAGGGGCTCAGAAATGTGATTATTTATTTATTTTTTAATTTTTTGGTACTGGGGATTGAACCCAGGGGCACTCAACCACTAAGCCACATCTCCAGCCCTATTTTGTATTTTATTTAGAGACAGGTTCTCACTGAGTTGCTTAGGGCCTTGCTAAGTTACTGTGGCTGGTTTTGAATTCACAATCCTCCTGCCTTAGTCTCCCCAGCTGCTGGGATTACATGCGTGCACTACCAAGCCTGGCTGATTATTTAATTTTGATTACACCATCAAACAACTTAGATAACCAAATGATATTTTTGGTGGTTCTGTTTCAAATATTGACATGCTTCTAAAATGCAGACCTAGATTAGATAATCAAGGATGAAAGCAAAATTATTTAAATGGCAGAAATATTGTATCAAAATATTCACACTCTATATTGTGTATATGAATATGATTTGGCTTAAGGAAGTCCAGCTTTTCTTAGAACTGTCAAGAAGTTAATCTGACTTTCTTGATCCATAATATATAAATATTCAATAAACAACTAGATAAAATCAATATTTGTACAGTGATTTTTAATTGTGACCTTCTAAGAAATCCTGCTTCAGGGCCATGGCATGCAAATCTAACCACATCCAAAAACTGGACAGGATGTCACTGCTTCAGCCATTCTCCATGCCTCCTTTGCTCGTGATCTCTCCATCAACTCTCATGCTGGTTACCTCTTCTCCTTGAAATTATCATCTACCTCATTTCAATACATTCCCCTCTACTTTGTCTCCAATCAGAAACTGTAGTGCTCCTTGAGGCTTGGTCCTCCTCCTTATTTCCACTAAATATTCCTCTGCTCTCAGAGGTCAGATGTACTTTCATGGGTTCAGCTGTTGCTTATGTATGGAGAATTCTGAAATGTTTCTTTATATCAATGGTGCAAGGAATTTTAAAACTTTCTTGTTTTATACTAAATAAAATGGAATTAATTTGAATTTTCTTGGCTAAATTTACCTACCTAGTTGGTGTCAGGATGGAAAACAGGTCAACAAAGCCCTAGTTGTCTTTCTCTTTAATAAAATAATGTCTACATTTTCAACCCTGGTGTATCATTTGGTCTCTTATAAACCTATCTTCCTATTGGACATCACACTTCAAATACCCAAAACCAGATTCTTCATTTTCTTAAGCCAGTTTTCATGACATTTTTCTTCAGTAATGACATCCCATTCTCCAGGTTATCCTTATATGGAATCTTAAAATCATCTTTGACTCCTTCTTTTTTTAAACCATCTAAGTACAATCAATAGGAGGTCTCTGGTATAGAGAGAATATTGAAATTATATCCATTTTTCAAGGACAAGTGCAAATACCAACTCTTCAATGGAATCCTCCAAAATAATTAATTTATATGGATTTCACTTTCTTCTGAAATCAAAGAGCACTGAGTTCATTAGTTATTTTGATACTTAATCATATATCTTATTGTGTTGCTAATGACCAAATTAGCATTTCTTATAAGTTCTATAAAGTTTATCTGTTTATTGAGTACCCACTATTTGATGGGTACTCAATAAATTCTCTTTTTGTTCAATTATAATTCTTTGTAACTTATTATTGGCTGACATTTCTAAGACATAAATAAGATGCTTGTAAAGTTTTGGTGTTTTTAAATATTAAAACTAAAGAAATTAACTGACTTCTGAATAAATATCCCTCTTAGGAGGGCATTTATTTAATAAAATATTCCAAAAAGCAAAAAAGGTAAATAATAGTTATGACAAAATAAGATGGACAAATTATGGGATACTATGTACATTATCAAAATGGGGCCACTGAAATAAATACTTCTGACTCATAATTTGAACCACACAAAAATAATTTAAAATAGCAGTGACTTAAAGGTGCCTGTGCTATCTCATTAGGAAATATCAGTTCAGAAAGAAGACTAAATCATGTAATGTACCACAGTTGGTGGGGATGTAGGTTGGTGGAGGGAGTACTAGTGAAGAGGGCAGAGGTTCTCAAAAAGAAAACACTGTATTTCCATTTCCTATATTCAACTTGAGGAATCATTAGTAGGCAAAGACAGCTGATTTTAATTGTTCTGACTAGTACACAGAGAGGATGACAATCTCCAATGTTGAGAATTCTTTTTCTCCTCCTAATTAGTCAAAGAAAGTTGACATACCACGGCATATTCATGAGTCTACAGGAAGGGAAACAGATTTTAAAAGGAGAGATGAATGAAAAGATAGCAGATGGAGAGAAAATAGTTTTGATCACAGATGACAAGAAAATAAAGAAAAATTGAGATAAACTAATATTTGAAAGCAGAATTGGTTAAGACAAAATTAATAAACATGAAAAGCAGAAGAGAAATGGAGGAAAGTTAATTACAGAAAAACTGAATTCCTCATTGTTATTATTATTTATAAAATTAGAGTCAAGAAGTATAAATAGCACAATTTTTGCTGATACAAAATATGACTTTAAAGCCAAAGATTAACTTCCAAAGCGACAAAGCAAAGTCAAACTCATTAATCTACTGACACACCTTAAAAAGGTTAAGTATGGAGGCCCGGTCTACCCAGCCGACTGGCAGACAGGTAATGCATTTTGAAAACTGACTTTAAGTTTAATATAACTTCAAATAAATAAAATTATTCTTTTTAATTATAAAACAATATTTTTAGAAAAAGTAATTGCTAAAAACTAGTAAATTTGAAGAGATTTCATCTTTTGTCATATTTCCTGACATTCGAAATTGTTTACCATTTTCAAACAAATAATAAGTAAAGTTAATGTACTAAGTAGGAAGAAGTATGCAGCAAAATAATTACAAATTCAATACATATTACAAAAATCACTTTCCCTCTTAAATAGCTCTTGGTTTTAAGGAAAAAATAATTAGAACAAATAATATCAGTAGCATAAATTTGTGATTTAAAAAATAACTAAGAATAATTACAAAGATGTTTCACTTTTTAAAAACTAATAACTAAGAAAGATCACAAAGATGCTTCATTTTACCACAAACTGCTTTTGAAACCCTCTTTCATGTTGATTTTTGTAATCACAGTAGAGGCTGTTCAGAGCTACTGCAGCTTACTGTGACAAGAGGCTCCAAAGGAGATGAATGAGATCATCCTATTGATAAGGTCACAATCGATCTGAAGCAGACCTTTTTTAAATTAGCAAAATGTTGCAGCACTTTACTAAGTGTCACCAACAACCCTTCTCCATGAAAAATGTACCAGCTTATGGAAAATCTAATTTTGTAAATTAAAAATTTGTTTCATAACAAAAAAGTGTTGCTACAGCAATTTATTCCCAATTCATTATTATTTCAGACACACAGATTTTCAAGGCAGTTTACATTTATATCTGGTTGTAGAACAGCCCACCTCTTAAAAAAAATTGTCTCTACCAATTGAAATCATGTCTATGGCTAAAAGTGTCAAAAGAAAGTTTTCTCAAAATGCCAATAGGTATCAATCTTAAACAAATTCTGATCCCATGGAAATGAAAACTTTAGCAATACTTGAAATGGCTTCATTAAAAAAAAATAAATGAATTCCTGAATTAATCTGAAGAAAGCAAAACTAGCCCTACAGTATTCTTGGGAGGAAGAAAGTGAACAGAAAAAAGAAGCTTATCATCATGTGGTAAGAAAAGTCGATTTTTTTTTAAAGAAAAAGATTAAAAGTTATTATGGAAACTCTTCCAGATATACAAACACAATAGATGGATGGATGGATAGATGGATATTGCATAGATGTATACATAGAGATAGATTAACTTTCTAAAGGTACTGGTAAGAATCAATCTATCTCTACCTTTAGAAAGCTAATCTCAAAGAAGAGATCTGCTTCAGAATTACTGGGGTATTTGTTTAAAAGTTAGATTCCTGCAATTCTCACAGGTATGGTAAAAAAAAAATCTGAATTTTATTACGTTTCCCAGGGGATAACTTTGCACAATAAGGTCTAATAAGGATGTGGTTAGCCATTTCCCTTCCATACAGCATGGTATTAGGTATGGTGATCAGACATCAGATAGGCCAAGGACAATGATTCTAGTTCTGCTCTTTATAATCTAACTCTGGCAAGTTACTTTAATTCTGAGATTTGGGTTCTTCATCTTTAAATGAGAATTTTAATACCAAGTAGAGATGCTTTAGGGATTAAAGAGAATTTATGCTAAGAGTGCGATGCACAAGAGGCTTTGAAAGATAGTATAATTAGTTCAATCCCACAATGACAATTAACTTGTTCTGCAGCTGGTCTACAGAATGTACCTTGAAATAGCAGCCAACACAAGGAATCAACTGCTCTGGAGTTGTATGCCCCTAACCCCTCAAGACAAGGTGATCTGATGAAACCCTGAACAATTTTACTAATACTAATACAAAATTAATTGGGAGTGGGGTGGGCAGAAGAGAGACTGCCTACTGGACAGTTTAGGAAAAAATTAAGAAAAGCACTGAAAATAATTTGTTCCCAGGATAAATTTGGGGGTTTTATTAGTGTTCAACTCTCAGCACTTGAGAAAGAGGCAAGTGATTTTGCATAGATTTCACAATTAAAATTAGGACATAATTTACCACCCTCAGGACTGTGAGATCCATTTCTTGAATATTAAATGTACATGGTTTTACTGCTTTGCTTAATATAATCACTTCTTGCTTATTCCTTTCTTTCCTTTGTGTTTTCTCAATCTTCCAGTGCCACTGATCAAGATTCCTTATATCAGAAGTATAGAGGTAAGAGGACAAAGAGCATTGGCTTTATAAGTAATCCAGGTGAGGATAATGGGGACAAAGGCAGAGGAACAGTAGATGTAAACAACATCTGGTTCCACAGACTGTTCAGTATCCTCAGTCAATTAGTGTGATCAGGAAGTAACATGCTAATAAACAGTTCTAACACTGAAATGAAGGAAAAGGAAACATTTTTTTTTTTTTTTGTCATCAGTTAGATAAAACTGCCTTCAGGCCAAATTGCAAAAAATACTAACCCAGGAAGAAAAGAAATCTTAATTCTATTAGAATATACATTTAGAAATACATCACTAAAAATACTTTATTCAAAACTTATATTAGTGAGGAGAGAGAGTTCAAATGTCATCTTTCAGAGCTTCATACAGATTGAAATTCATTGGTGATATATGATTCCTAAACTAGGGTGTATGCCATTTTTTACCTGACACTACCTATCTTTTTGCCACATCATTTCTATGCTGCTTTCTATTACCAAATACCACATAAGCACACATGGATACACTAATAAATAAATACATTTATATATATTTTTTTTGTTATATATATATATATATATATATATATATATATATATATATAACAAAAACAAGTACTTTTGAACCTTCTATTGTATTTTGGCTGCACAGAACACAGTTTGTATATATTTTAAACATAACTGTGATAGAAAATTCCTAGTGATTTTGTTGAATTGAGAAGAAAACAAAAATGTTTAAGAATGAACCTCCATTTTCCATTTTCATCGAACAGTTGTCAATCCTATAGGGGATTAAACAGCAACATATGGAATATATACTTAAAAAGCAGTTTGTGACCTATGTATCCCTTGCTGGATGAGGCTGTGCCCACATAATAAATTCCAACTTTTGACATGGTAGATAAAATGTCTAAGCCAAATAGTTCAGTGGTCATGTAATATAGGTGGAGATCATAATTCTCTCCCTTATGATTGTGAGTCAACTATGGTATACAGAAACAGGATGGATTAAAAAATAAGTGAATCACAAGTAAAAATAGAAGGAGAAAAGATAAACCAGTTCTGAATTTTTTTGTGTTAGTTTTTCTCAGCACATAGAGACATAGAACTGCTCCTTTATGTTTTCATAATTTTAAATATCTTCTTTCCCTTCTTAGCTATCAATGTCTCCCCTTACTTAGCTTCAAGCCACTTATGAACTAATATAAAAATTTAACTCTCAGAACAAAGATGAACTACACAGACTTCAGAGTGATCTGTGCTGCAGCTGGCTACAAAATTTGAGAATCAACACCTCATATATATCTTACCTCCTTCTGTGAAGAAAGAAAAGCCTAAATTATCTCTCCTTCTACAGATATGCTAGCTAGGAGTTAACTTGTCTTTTAAAAGCAGCATAACACAAATGACTTAGCTGTTTGATCTATAGATAGTTTTCATGCACCCCTGTCCTGTGTACTCACTTCTTTAAGGAATGGTACAAGGACACTAAAATGCACACTTATGTAGGTGCTCCTTTCATACCCCTAAACTACAGTTTCTTCGTCTAGCTCCTGTCATTTCACAGATAATGTGGCTGCTGGCTAATACTCTGTGACCCATTTTCCTTATATTACACAGGCCTGTGTTTTCTCAGAGACATAAGTTAAAAGAATAACATTCAAAATTAAATGGAAAATAATCTTCACAAAGAAAAAAATTTTAAAAAGGAAAAACTATATCATGTTTTGCATGGATTATTGCTCATCTTTAAAAATTTTGCAACCTTGTGAAAGATGGAGAGATCACTTATTTTCTTAAATTCTGGCATAAAAGAGTTTAAAATGTCAAGTATGGTCAAGGTTCTGTGGAAATTAGTGGCAATGTGAACATCAGGTGCTTTAGCATCAGGAAGTGACTTGAATCATGTGGTCTCCATGGTAACAGCCTTGGTGCTTACATCAAAGAGCCATCTCATACACTCACAATACGCCATGATATTTCTGATGAGTGCTTGGGCCATGGAATTGTTTTGCTCATAGGTGGGGGCCTTCTGAATTCAGTGGTGGCCATTAACCTTTACTTAGGGATGTTGTTAGGTGAAATTATCAATCACAGAGTCTGGGTCTAGCAGAGTACAAAGAACACTTCATGTAAAGAGAGATATTCAAGAATAATTTAGAAACTACCTCATGTATTTTTTAAAAAATTTTTTTGGTACTAGGGATTAAACCCAGGGATGCTTTACCATAAAGCCATATCCTCAACCCTTTTTTAAAAATATTTTATTTAGAGACAAAGTCTTGCTGAGTTGCTTAGGTCCTCGCAAAATTGCTGAAACTGGCTTTGAACTCCCAATCCTTCTGCCTTAGCCTCCCAAGCCAATGGGATTACAGGTGTGCACCTCCACCTCCATCATCGCATATATTTTCAACTTACTTTTATTTATCTATTTATTTGGCATTGGGGTTTGAACTCAGGGGCACTTTGCTGATGAGCTACACATCCCAACCTCTTTTATTTTGAGACAGGGCTTCATTAAGTTGCTAAGGTTGGGATTGAACTTTCGATCCTCCTGCCTCAGCCTCCTCAATCACTGGGATTAAAGGAATGCACTACCATGCCTGGTTTCACCTAACTTTTAGTCAGTTACACAGAAAATGAAGGTGTTGTGATACATGGTCTTAGATAACAGGGCTGCTCTATAATCTCTCAATCTCTTTCTCATACATATACAAACGCAACACTTTACTATTGAGATAGATATTACATCTATGCATCTTCTATGATGTGATCATCTGCCTTTCACCTGATTCTAATCAACCTCATGCCTCCTTTCACTCATCAGATTCACTAGTCTATTTGCTTGTTACATTTCAAAAGCCACACTGTTAACTAACAGAAGTGGCTTTTATTATGTAAAAAGTCCATATCCCCATTGTACAAAGCTCCACAATAATCTTATAACTTTGGGATTAAGTCTGCCATTTCTGACTACAAACATTACAGTTTTCAGGTTCCCTCCAATTTAGTCTTGACTAAAGTAGAATAAAGCATGAAGTAGTTGCCTGAAGCTGTGGCTAGAAATGGCTTCTGTGTTCCTTGCTTCTTTTACACTTTTCTTTCAAAAAGGCAAGAAAAGCTCTGGGAGGTTTATTCAGCGCTCCGTAACAAAATCCATACTTACTGTGGGGAATGTTTCAGTAGATCTATTCTCAGTGACTAAAATTAATCTGTGTATCTTTCTTTGCATTTCACACACAAGTCCCTGGGCCTTATTCTGTTGTGGAAATTGCTATTCAGATTAATCAAGAAGAGAAGTGAAAGGAATAAAAGGCAAATTTGGAGAACTTTGTGGTTCTTGTGGTCCTGTTACTTGAGTCTGACAGGCTGACCATTTACTGAAGGTCTCTTTCTCTATGCCAGGCACAGAGCTAGGAGATAGGGCATAAATATTAGTAAGTCAGAATTCAAACCTTAAGGAGTTCCAAATCTAAAGGGAAAGAAGAGCAAGTAAATATGTATTCCCAGCAGTGTGAGGTAGATTAGGAGAGGGGATGTACAGAAGGTGATGGGGGCACAGAAGAGTGACAGGTAGGCTAGGTGCCAAAGTGACAGTATGAGTCAGCCTGGCTGCAAAAAAGTGGGAGTCCAACTTTATTCTGCTAAGACAGAATAGATGATACATGCAAGAGCACAGAAATAAGAACTTCAAGTTAGTCAACTTCTAAATATCCAAAGTAATGAGGGGTGAAGAATGGGCACTAAGAAGGAGGCAAGGACATGGTTAAAACAACATGAGTCAAAACCTGTCATGATGTGGGTAAAGTTGAACTAATGTAAAATATTTTTTTTCATGATCAATATTTTATCTTTCAAAAGCCACCTGCTATGAGAATATATGCATTTGGATGTGAGAAAGTCTATTTTATAGCTGCACAGCTTTCTCAACTGAACTTACTTATTTCAAATGATCGTAAACTGGGATATACGAGGATTGATGGGAAGGAACTAAGGATAGGAGATAGCCTCTTAGGGCTTGGAGAAGAAAAGATCAACATCTTTATCAAAATAACTTTATTTATTAATCCCTTATAGCAAATATGACTTATAAGATAGTGAAATGTCTTTGAAAATAATAAAGGTGAATGCAATATTATGTTCACTATGGATTTGTTAAATATACCTTTGTTGTTTAATTCTTTGAAAGGATACAATCATTTTAAAATTAATAACAAAATACATACATGGCTTGGGGTGATGAAAAGTTCTAGATACAGTGATAATCATTGCACAACATTGTGAATGTACTAATGCCACTGAATTGTACACTTTAAAATGGTTACAAGGGTAACTTTTATGAGTATTTTACGAAAATAAAAAATCATAAAAATATAAAACAATAAAAATTTATGATTTATAGTATACAAATGTTTACATACTGTATAGTAGCATTACTGACTTTTAGCATCCATGCTTCCAAAGTGATTACTAACATTCTATAAATTTCTATCAATTAATGACCATCTACTGTGTGTCAGATCAGTTACACAGTTATTTGAAGGACATGCATCTTTCCATACGTTAATCCTTTTCTTCATAAATTAGAAGAAAGAAGTGAAAGCCAGACTTGGGGGCCCACGCCTATAATCCTTGCGGTTCCGGAGGCTGAGGCAGCCTTGGCAATTTAGTGAGGTCCTAAGCAACTCAGTGAGCCCCTGTCTCTAAATAAAATATAATAATAATAAAAAAAAAAAAAGACTGGGAATGTAGCTCAGTGTTTAAGTGTCCCTGGGTTCAATCCATGGTACCAAAAAAAAAAAAAAAAAAAAAAAAGTGGATATCAGTGAATTTATATAGCTTGATGAATTTCTTGTAATGACTTCAGTTATTTCTAGATCTGTTTAGAAGTAATTGTGAATGGGCCCAAATTTGGCAATAGTATAAAATTTATAAAATTTTTAAAAATGCATGCCACCCCTTCTAATTTAAAAAAAAAAAAAACTGAGTAATTTCATGGTAAAAGCACACCCTCCTTTAGAGAAGATTTTCATTTGATAGCGAAAATTTTGTGTTCATGGTAACAAAACAAAACAAAGCAAAAAAAAAAAAAAAACCAAAACCCACAAATGAACAAACAAAACACTTAAGCTAATCTCATATTATCAAAGAATAAAATATTTTATTATATCCATGATTCTAGAGCTTTGATCTTTTATTAAAGTCTACATGTTTCATCAATTCAGAAATTTACCAGAATACTTAAAGGATTAACCTAGGAGTTGAAGGGCTTTTTGGTTCTAGTACTGGCAAGCCCATTCACCCAATTGTTAAGCACTTATAAACAATATATAGTCCCTTACTCCCCAAAGGGTAAACAATTAAGTTAAACAAGAACTCTTTGAGTCTATATATGACATACACACACATACATACATACATATAATTGATACTTAATACATGCATATGAGAAGTCACATTAAAAAATGTACAAGAAGGTGCTAAGACTAAACATAAGGGAAGGAATCTAATTTGCCCCTAATTTTAATGAGTTGAGAGTGAAAGCTCTGATGTCAGAAAAAAATGGGTTTTAATCCTGACTATTGGTAGTAGTTGTGTTACTTAATTATGTTATTGAACCTTTCTAAACTTCAGTTTTCTTATCTGTGAAATGAGGATAGTACTGCTTTTTCTTCAAGGGTTATTGTAAGGGAAATAAAGTATGCAAAAAGACCAGTAGTATAAATTGCATACTAATAGGTGCCATTATTATCATAGTTCCATTTAGTGTAAAACACAAAAACTGAGCAAAAAGCTCATTTAAGTCTAAGAGCATGGAAAATCATGCCACTTCTCTATTCCACTCTGGGTCATATTCAAAGTTTGAAGACACAAATCAACAATCTTATTATTTGGAAACTCACGCTAGGCTGCACTTAACAGAAAGTAAATTGTAGAAAGTAGATTCTTTTCTAATTAGTGAGGTTGATCATCAAATAATTCAAAATACTGTCTTCCTTTACCAGTACAGAGGCGACCTAGCAAGCTCATTTATCACCTAGGCAAATGTCTAAACAAAGTTTGAGGAATGTAAATAAAGTTCCAGAATAAATTTTATGTCAGTAAGAGTTTTTAAGATTTATTAGGGATCCAATCTTATACAAACAGGTGAATTCACTGCACAACTGCCTATTTTTATTTCACTTTGTGTAGGGATGACCTGAAATTATGCAAATGTTTATCCAAAGGAATAATTTTGCCCAAAGAGATCGTTTGCCATAGAGCTTTCAAGGGGTGTTTCTGCCTTGTATGATCAAACAACAATAAAAAGTTTTCCTTTGTATGGCAAAGTACAATTAGAGCCATAAATTATTCTCAGGGATAAAAAAAAATATTACTTAGAGAACAAACACCATGAAATTACTGATTATTTGTTTCTTTTAAAAAATTGCCCAAAGCCAAGAATAATAAAATGTAATACAAGTATCAAAAGTAATATAAATATACTAACTGGATCCTAACAATATGAGATGACAATCCTGAGCCAAGAAGCTGTACCCACCCAGCTTCTACATTTTAAATTAAGAATCTTAATAAAAATGATAATTCCCATTAAATGTTGGCCCATTATCATTACTACACAGTTAAGACTTTATATAGAATGGATAGTTTTACCTTCAAGGCCATTTATAGGGAACTAATAACTGAGACCCCAGGGACCTCAATTTACATAAAAAGAAGGCAAGGCTACATTCACTCAGGTATACAAATCACAACCATGTAGACAAAAGCTCTAAGAACTCATAATCTCTTCTTTTTGGATTTCGTCAGGGATGGCTGGCTAATTGGAGGAACTCATGAAAGTACCTTACAATCCAATTAGCACTTCAGTGCAATTAAGTGGTAGAGGCTTCCCTATTCTACAGAGACTGGCTTTGATCTTGCAGTGAAAAGTGTCCTTCCTTAAAGCTGCGGTTTTGATTTTTTTTTCCTCAGTAATTAGTGCTAATTGTAAACCCAAGCCTGACCTGCTATAAACAGAGTGTTTTACTGCATTTGACACAAGGACCTTAAATCAGTGTTCTCTTTTGTCTATATTGTACTTGCTTATTAGAAGTCTGGCTATTTTGCTCATCATTTGATGCACAATGCATAAGTACATACTAAAATCAGCTGAAACAAATGCCTTGATCTTAAGAGCTTGTGTGAGTATTTTCACTGATGTCTTTTAAGCCCAGTTACCATAAAAGTAGTTGATTGAATTTCACTTAAGGAATATACTGTAGTTTTTCTACACAAAGAATGACTATTCAAAAGCAGTTTCTAAAGAGGTTTAGTGACCTTTGTATGTTTGGAAAATAAAAACAAAAGATAAAAATGGTCTTTTCATGGGAGCAAACATGAAGAGCTGCACAAATCAACAGAAGTCTGCTGAAAAACACCTATTATAACAATGTCTATTAAATCAACTCATTGTTTAGATTCGTAAAAATAAATTAAAATATAGGCCAATGAGTGTATAAGCCAATGAGATAGCTCTGTGTAGAGATAAGATGCTACAACATATAAAACCCTTTACCTTCTCTAAGGTATAGACCAGATCCTTTGAAATTAGCAGTTTCCATACAAATGCAAAACATTTAAATGGATGTTAGATGAGACACTTCTCCCTTACATGTGTTTTTTAAACATACCTCATTCCATTATTTAGTACATGCCTTCCTCATAGAAAAAAAATTATAAATGGAACTATGTACTGTTAGTCATTCTGAATTAGGATCAATTTAGTGGTCCTGTAGTAAAAATAGTATAGTGTATAGACATAATTATTAGAGGAAAAATATGTATCTAAATATGAATATATATTATACATAAAATGTGATGAAAACAATTAGTACTTTATAGAAACAGTCATTTTGGTGATTTTTTCCCCTTGGAGGGACAAATTAATTCTAGAAACAATATTTTCTATGAATGACAATGTAATTAAATATGATCTAAATAAACAAAAGGCAGTTTGGGCTCTTAATAAATTTTTCTCATGTTGTCTTTTAGATTTATTTTAATCACTTGAAAACCATGGAACTCATCAGGGTAAGAGGCTAAATCTTAAATTTAGGACCTGACTTTCATGCACCTTTGTTTTCTGTATGGTCTCTCACCCTTTTAATCATGAGCATCATCTCCTGCCAGGATGGAAAGTAGTGAGGTCATCTGATCAGGAACAATGGGGGTTTGGAAGCAAAGGAGATTGGGACGTCTAGTTGCAACTAGTATATACTTCCAAGAAATCCTTGTCTTCATTAGATTCATCTCCTATTATTGCTAGGTCCCCAGTTTCTCAGATATTTCTGGGAGGCAAACTGGCTAGCTATTCTTTGGTACAATCAACCTGAAAGCATTTTTGTTTAACCTCACTTCTTTCCAATAAATCACTTATCATTCCTTTAAAAAAATTTTGTGGTAAAAAAAATTGGCATTTTAACCATTCACTGGCATCAATTACACTCACATTGTTGTACAAACATTATCACAATCTATTTTCAAAATTCTCCCATAACATCCATCATTTATCAATCTTCTACATCCTTTCCAGCTTTACAGACTGTGTTTAACAGCTACAAGGATCTTCTACTTTACTCAAAATGGAACTTAATGTTTACATTTCCTCCCCCGTCCCCTTGTTTTAGGGTAATTTTCAACAGAAGGGTGCAGAAATAACTTCATCTTGTCATTGTAAAAAACAAAGTCCTGTCCTCTCTTTTGGATGAACAACTCTTGCCTGGAATAGTTAATTTGCTCTGTATAGAAATGTGATTTGGTGACAGGACAAAATTAGAATCCAATTTGACTAATAATCTACCTTGGGCATTTTCTATCAATAGTACTATTCATATCATTATTGGAGTCCTTGTGAGTTCACATCTTTTTTTTAAAAAAACAGTTTTAAATTGTGTATACCAAAGAGATTAAGGAGGATGTTTCTGCAGAAATTATTAGGACATCAACTGCTGGACAATTACTGGTTAGGAAGCAACATCTTCCTATAGTCTTGTTGTCAAAGTAACTAGGAAATTGAATAATGGAACTAAATCTCTAGCATTTCTTTTTCTTTCCTCCAATAATACTCAAATTTATAATAGGTTTGCAAGCATGATAATGCAAGCATGGAAGAATTTGCTGACCAATGTTGACAGCTAAGCTTATGTTCCTTTTTCCTGGAGCTGGCAAACTATATTTCAGGACCTGTTGAATACAACATTTTCAATATCTCACCTAACATGCATCCTTAATTACAAGTAAATAATACTTTAAATATTTAATAATGTAATAGTAAAAAAGATAAGTGGCATTTTCTGTAAGTGGATACAACGCTTTATGTTACAAATCTTATTAGCTACCCATTCTTTTTAAGAGATTCTTTTTTTAAAATGGGCCTTTATTTTGTTCATTTATTTATATGCAGTGCTTAAAATCGAACCCAGTGCCTCACACACGCCAGGCAAGCGCTCTACCACTAAGCCACAACCCCAACTCCTGGGGCCACCCATTTTAAGATAAGACAGATGATTTTATCTAATCTCAGGTGTTATCTGCTTCAATTACAAAGTAGAAAGGAAAAGGTATTGAAGAGGATAGTAAAACTTATATAGCAAGCAAAGGTTGTTGTTTTTTTATATTTTTTGAGATTAAAAAATGTTTTTTTTTGAGATACAAATGACAAATAAAAATTAAATACAAGTTTTATTGAGGTACAGATGACAAATAAAAATTAAATACACTTATGGCATACAATGTGATGTTTTGATTGTGCGTCAAGTTTTAAACCTATTATCAATTTGAGTATTATTGGAGGAAAGGAAAAGGAATATAAGAATCAGGATAACAACATTCAAAGAAAGAAAACAATGCTCACAGGTGCCCTTGTGGTCTCTATTTTATAGATTAAGGGGCTAAGACTTGGAAAACTTAGAAAACTTGCTGAACATCACACAGCTATAAGTAATAGAATTAGGACTTAAACCCAGATCCAGTGCTCTGAACAGCTAAGTTATTTGTGCAGATTAAAGAGTTCCTGAAAACACCAAAACAAAGTTTACTCATGTGAACAAAGTAAAGCCAGGAGTAAGCACAAAATATTATAGTACTGTGATCATGGTGAGGGCAGGGAGATTTCTTCTCATCTGAAAAGGCAATTTAGTCTCTTCTTTTAGAGTAGACACATCTGTTACTCTTGATAAACTATTCATAAATATGGAAAGCACTGGACGAGATACACTAAACTATGCCCATGAAAAGTAGTTGAAAAATTTGTTCTTGCTTTCAAATGAATATGATGAATTGTTACAAAAACTCATTGAACCACAACAAAATTCTTTTAACACAAAACTTATTTTATATGCCAAAATTTGGTCAAGAGCCCAGAAATAAATAAAAATGGGCTGTGAGCTAACATGAGAAAAAAAATGCCATAGAAAATGTAGTATGTACTTTCTTCACTGGATTGGAAAGCCTGTTGACCCTCACTTGGAGTCTAATGACTATTTTAGATGTTTCTGATAAAACATTTTTCCCCCCTAAGTCCAAAGCACATTAAAAGTAGTCAACAGAAAGGAGGGAGATATTGCTGGAAGGAAGAATATAGGAACACTAAAACACCATGACCTTAATGAAACCCCTCAAAAATAACTCAAGAAAGATGGTGGCATACGTCAAAGGTTGTCAAAGCACAGCCTATAGGCCACATTCAGTCCACTGCCTAGTTGATGATAACATTTTATTTGAAATCAGCCATATTCATTCATTTACACATTGTCTATGGCTGCTTTCCCAGTGCAATGGCATAGCTGACTAGCAGAAACAAAGACCTGGTGCCTTGGGAAACTTATAATATTTACTATATGGCCCTTTACAGAAAAGGTCTGCCAACCTCATGGTCTAGGTCACTGAAAAGTGAATAAACAGCTTTCCATATCTCACTAGATTCTGTGTGCATGACACATCCGGGTCTTCTAAAAGTTGTTGGCTTATGTTTAATATACTTCAGTATACACCATTTAATAAAGCATTGAAAATGTAATGCATTTTAGAAAGGTTTCCAGGAAAATGATTAATTATTTACACATACACAGCATAAACATTTCAGTTAAGCAGAAAACCACTTATATAGAATAACCAAATAATGTACATTTCTACTATTTCCAAAAATATTCAGTAGATATTTTGAGATCTTAAAATTATTCATTGGCACAAGCAGGTGAACAAAATTAAATCATTTCAGATGCCCTTGCTAAAATACTTTTCCCCCTTAAGATCAAAGTTTTTGTTCTAATTTCCTTCAGGTGATCCATAGTCTCAGGGCTGTAGAGGTTTCATGTTCCCTAAACTGAGCACGTTGGAAACACTGATACCAGACAAGTGAATTGGCATTTTTGAAGAACTACTGCTGTAATTTAAACTACTCCTTGATCTTCCCCCAAAGCTTGCTAGAGAACCTAATTTCCATAAAACTTTCTAACCCAATTTGAACAGTATAATGTGGACAGTGGGGAATAAATGGGTTTGATCAATTATGAATTTATATGATATGTTAGTAAGCTATTCAGGCATAGTCTTACAACTCAGTATTTTGAACACTAATGCCATGCTACATAATTTTAAAATGGTGCATTTCTGGAAAACCTCACTAGGGCATATTTGCATATTTGGAAATCTAATTAACCTAAGCATATCTTAAGACTTTCAAGACAGAACATACAATAACATTTTTGTCAGCTGAATGTTTGCTTGAGGCTATGTAAGGATTTTATCATCTGGTGTAATTTAACCCTTCAGCTCTCAATATTTATGTAGAGGCTGTCTGAGAGGCAGATAGAACCTCCCCTTATGTACAGGCAGATAGAACCTCCCCTCTTTCTGGATTAGACTCAAGGCTCAACATAAACAAAAGTAGTCCAGTCACTTCAGGAACATACCTTAAGGTGCAAGTGATGAAACCAAACCCAAATTCAAAATATTCTTCTCTCCTGCTTTAGGTAACATAACCCGAAGTTACCCTTCTTTCAGAAACACTTGAATTGAATTTTTAAAAGTGACCACGACAATACTGCATATGGTGTATATAAAAACCAAATTATCCTTTTTATATTTTTTTGTGGAGAAAATATTTCAAAAGGATAGGTGCTCAGACAAGAACATTGACTGATCTGATTCCCCAGTGGTTACCTCCTTTGACCATAATGTTAATTTCCTCTGGTGAGTTTTTCTTCTTCCTCTTGGACCTGAAACTCTGAATATACCCCAAAAGGAGAGAACTGAAAGAAAAGACTAATTTTGGGAGTCTGCTGGTTCCCTACTAAAAGACAAAACTGATTCCTGCATGTGTTGTTCTTTCTGAGTTCCATGGCCAAAAGCCCTTCGTTCCTGTGATCTTTCCTTGGCAACTCTGGCCATCTAGCTTCTCAGAGTGAAAAAAGATATGTTGCTCTTGTTATTGCATTTCTCCCATAGGTTACTGCAGATACTTCTGAGTGCACAACTATTTACACTTGCATGGCATTCACTTGTTTTTTCAAACCCTTCAGATGTTCTCTTGTTAATGGAAAGTATTGCTCTGGAAGAAATGGCAGTTACCTATATGAGCATTAGCTAAGCAGAATTCTGGACTTATGAAGAATTCTGATATGAATGACAGAATCTATATTTAGTATGCTAGAAATTCCAGAAGAAATACAGTAAAAAGAAATTATGAACTACTTTGTAACACTGTAAGGTTAGTTCTGCTATAAATGCTTGCTTTGAAGTCACAATGTTTTTCAAAAGGATTGATACATTAGGGAACAATGTGAGCATAATGCAAATGTTGCATTTTCTTACCTTCATTTCTTTGTGAAAACCACTAAGAAACTGTACGAATCAAGCTAGGCAGAAATTCATGTGAGCACACATCTAAACTTCTACCAGCTAGCTCATTTTACCTCCCGCATTATGACTCAGTTATGAGCCATACTTATCCACATTTGTTGGTACATCTTCCTGTCAGATTTCATATAATTTTCCTTCTACCACTTCACCATAACTTTTCAATACCACCTTCCACAAGCAAACCTCAGGTTTTCCTCAAGGTCCAATGCCACATTTATTGTAGTATGTATATAGTCCTGTAGTATTATTATGTATTTCTTAAATATCTGACATGTTTAAAACTGTGCACTATTTTTATTAGGGATTCATCTTTTTAAAAAATTATGTCTTTGATTAAGTTTTTAAGTGTTGCTCCAACCTCATTTTTCCATAAGCTAAAATTTTGCATGTATTGTTGTTCATTTTAGAAACATGTACATCACCTTATGACAGAACTGATATAAATCAGATTTCATTGCTATATTAAAAATCAAAGAAAGGGCAGAGGACAGAATCAACAGCAGTTCAGTTGATAAAATAAAAACAAGTGTTTTATATTTACTGCTAGAATGCATTTTTATGGAGTAGAAATAATCAGCTCCTATGATGGTCAGCATTTTAGAACACACTGGGCTCCCTTCCCACTCTACTCCAATTCAGCTCAGATGCCATCTCTTCCAGAAAACATCTCCCACGCCCCCACTCCCATCTACCCAATACATATGATGCCACCCCACATGCTTCAAAGCTGCCTGCTCATACCTTTGGCACAGGCCTCATCATCCCACAATGCAATCCTGTATATTTCTTATTCTCATTCACTAGACTATGAACTCTTTAGAGTTTTCTTTGTACATGTATTTGGATTCTAAATGGGTAGCATAGTGTCTAGCATAGGGGAGGTGCCCAGTAAATGTTTGTGAAGGAAGAACAAAGGAATGTCCAGTTCTTTGTATCACTCAAAGCCCTGAGCACAGTGGAAAGGCACAGAGCACTCAACAGATACTTACTGCATAAATGACAGAAAAGAAAAGAAAAGAAAAAAGAAAAGAAAAGAAAAAGTGTATTTACTTAGAGGTAGGAAAACGGAAAGCAAAGTTATCTCTTGAAATGATCATTATATAAATAATGCAAGTTTATCTTTATAGGTGGATAAGAAAGGATATTTTATAATAAGGACACAAATGCTAAATTCCTCCAGAGGGTGACTGGTTCAGTACTACCATCAAACAGGTCAACTTTCTTAAGCCTTCCAACCAGGCATCTGTTCATTCCATTTCAATCAACTTTGAAAATGATATCTCTTAGTAGCTGTCCCTTGTTAATGTGAACTAATTTTCTTTTGTTCTCTCATCTACAGGGATGGAGAATTGGTCAGCATTCCTTGCGATAAGACTCTATATACTATAAGACAGTTATTAAATCATTTCTTACCTATTTTCCTGGCTAAGCAAACAAAGTCTTTTAATTTTTCCACACATGACCTATTTACATCCCATAAGCATTTTTATTGTTCTTTTACATACCTTTGCCAATTTTCACACTTCCTTTTAAAATATGGAAACTGAAAGTCAAACAAATAGTTTATAAAAGCTTATACAATGCCAAACATAACAAAGGATTATTTCCTAATTCCCTAAATCCCAGTATCATACGAATTTTATAGCATGCTTTACTGAAAGCCAGAAACCTCATACCACTCTCTGCTCCTGTTAGTCCTCAGGCACTCTCTGAATACATGGTGTTTGAACAGGGACTGACACCCACTGTCTGTGACAATGATTCAAAGTAAGTGCAAAGCAACACCCTCTTATCAGCTTGCTGCACTGGGGCTTTGGGGTGTAGAGCTGGTTGAGGGTGCACCTTGTCTTAAGTTTCTGTGATTCTGGCCATAAAGAGTTAAGTGTGTGTTTTGTGAGGCAAAGGTAGCCTTTGTAGTCTTGTTTTAGAGTGGGTACACTCTTCTGAATCACCTTGAGCTCACAGTCCTTTTCTTGTTATATCTATGCTGACAGCATAGTTTGCTAACAGTATCATTTACTTTCTCAGGATATAACCTTGAATTTGTTACCTATTTTTTGAAATGCAATTTTTATAATTTATTAAGATCATTTGAATTGTAGTTCTAGCTTTATAAGCATTTGTAACCCCTGTTAGCTTAGTGTAATCTCCAAACTTAATCAGTATGCCTTTAATTCTGTCACCTATGAAATAATGAAAATGCAGAACAGAATCGAACATGAGGACCAGGACTGAATCCTGAAGATCTCTAATCAACAGGCCCCTGTGGCATATGATGAGGAATTTAGAGGGTAAATCACGATGGGATCTAGTTAGACAAAATCTTATTTATTGAAAAAGCATAGAAATTTTATAGGGCTCAATTAAGTGTAGTACTTGATTCCATCAAGTATTTTTCTTTAGCATGTGAGGGTTGTTCATCACAGAAGGAAACCATACAACTATGGGTTTATTTGCTATTCCCCAAAACAACAAAAAAATAAAATCATAACCTAGGTTTTTTTCAAAAGTTTTCTTTACTAGTTACTGTCATTGTGGAAGTTTAAAAACACCAATAGTTAACTAACTGCTTTTAAAAATATAAAATTACATTATATTAAAAATATAAAATGCAGGAAGATTTTTCAAGTCAATATAAGAAGTAAAAAATAGAGACCTGGTCAATCTAGGAGACTGTGATAGTGCTCTTGTCATGAGATTAATTTGCTGAATGATTCAACAAAGTACTTACTGAATAACTGCACAGAGAAAAAAAAGTAGTGAAAAGAAATTTTAGGGCCTGGGAGTGTAACGCAGTGGTAGGCATGCTTAGCATGTGCAAGGCCCTGGGTTCAATCATTAGAACCAGGAAAAAACAAAACAAATTAAAAACAAACAATAAACAAACCAACCCCCCAAAACCAAAACAAAACACCAGAAAACTTTAAAGTTAAATGTATTCATTCAGCTAAAAACATTTCTTTGCCTTCTAGAGTTTAAATCATAACCCTCCATTTTACAAACAAAACAGTGAGTGCAGCAATTAATTATACCTTAATAGCTATAAAGTCTTCCTTCATTTGTAACTTTTAACTAGATAAGTAAACTTAATTTCCACTCAAAACTATTTGATCCCAGAGCAATTTCCATCAGACAACATTTCTGTCACTGTTGCTACAATCTCCAAAAGATACAAACAATACACTAAGAGACAATTAACTGCAGAGTCCTTAAAGAAGTATTTGGTTAATTGGAAATATTTATTGACTGAAAATTTAACTGCTCTATAGTCTCTTCAGTTGGTTATTTTCTAATTTATTTTAGTTCCAGGTTCAGTTTTTTTCACACTACTAGGTAGATATGTGAAACTGCTTGTTAGATATTTATAAAACTATACAGGAATGACTCAAGGGAAAATTCTAAAAAAAATTATCTCAATAGACTCAGATTCATGAAATGTTTGATAAAGGGATATCTGCTAACAAAAAGGAAACTGTATCAAAGAGAGGGGAAAAAACCCCTGAGCTGTGATGTTTAGCAAAGAGTTAGTGAACTGACCTTGGAATCGTATTGTATAAACATACAATTCTTTCCCGTTTAGTTTTCTGCTGGCATATACACTTCTGTCTGCATATAATGTTAATGCATCATTTATTTATATCAAAAGCCTGACCTAGACAAGAGTCCTAAAAATACAATAAGATGACAGCCTTTGTTCTGAGAGTAAAGGAACTTGAAAAAGTTCTCATTCTTAAAATACACTATTTTATAAAATAAATTTTCAGATATTCAGTTTCTAGTCATTGAGCTATAAATTCCTATAAATATGCTCAAATATGCTTCTCTTCCTTCCTTTTCTTCATGTATTGGCTTTGACTGCTCATTAGCATCTCTAGGACAAGACAGGCTTGGTGACGCAAATCTACCAATTTAGAAGACTTGCCAAAAACTTTTGGAAATTCACTTCCTTATAGTAATCTTATTTTTAATCATATTTCTTGGAATAAGTTTAATTAATAGGATCAAGTCCATGTCAATTAATCAGAATACAAAGAAAATAATATTTATTTTCAATTCTAATACATCATCATCTGGCAATGTTTTCCTACTAAGTACTGATTTTTGTTTTTTATTATATGCAAAATTTAAGATATAAGATAAAAATGAAAGTTTTTAAAATAAATACATATGTCTTTGATCTGTTTGAAATAAGCATGTCATTGCCTAGGACTTGGATGCTTTTTATTACAGAATGACTTTCATTATAATAACATTGAGATTAATAAAATTTGATTTAAGAATTGAAATGGGCAGGATGAATTTACTATGTTATTCAGTAAGACAGAAAGAATTCTAGAAATCAAAAGAAACAGGATACACAGAATCTGAACTAATCTAGATGTACATTTGGCAGTTTACTTTTATTATAATGATAACTGGATTTAGCAATAACAAGCTTATGAATACCCTTAAAGATTACATTTGTAAGGTTCAATGAGAGACTTCTTACTAGATTTCTTTGATTTTCCAAGCTTAGTTAAATTTGATTTTTCAGAAGAGAAACTTAAGATATGGTGGGCCTACCATAGGTAATATGATATTGTGTAGGAAAAATGTTTAATATCCCAATATGAGATATTAATATGAGGATAGTTATACCAATAGAGGACATGTTTTAAAATGGTTGCTTAAGAGTACAATGAATATAAATATTAGTTTACTCAAAGCCTTTGTATTATAATAAATTTACTAAAGGAGAACATGAAAATAGGAAATCCAGTAAAAGGTTGGAATGCTTCTATGTTTGAATGCTGGTGCTGGTGATTTTTTTAAAATTTCTAAATCTTTCAAGTATTATTCTATGAAAAGATAGCATTTTTTTACAGACAGATAAAAATGGTTAGTATTAAAAAAAACCTTAAAAGCCAAATGCAATTCTGAGAACACTGGAAAATTTCTGTGAGCATTCTCCAGGGATCATAAATCTCCAGATGTTATACATGATGAATGCTGACTTCTCTCCAGGCTGATATATGGCCACTTGGAAGAATCATGACTTTATTTTAAAAGTCTATCTTATCTACATTGGGTACAAGAAGTTTAAAGAACATTTTAAGTATTAAAAAAGCAGAAGAATCTAGTATTCTCTATCTGCAATTTTTCTTCTCATTGCTGGATTTCCCCTAAATCAACAATTGCTGGAGTTAGTTAAGAATGTCTGAAATAGAGGGGGGAAAGACATTATTTGAATTATTATCTCTATTTGAAATTAATATAATATTCAGTCAACCAAGAGTAATTGGGTAAATTTGTTAATTTTACTCAGTACTAGATACTGTACAAAATGAAAACAAAATGCTTTGCTCTTTCTCAGGTCTTGTGATGCATAAACTCAGAGTAGGTTTTGAAGAAACTGATGGCTAAGACTTGAGGGCAGGAAGCCTCTGCTCATGATTTTCTACAATTGTCTAGTTTAGACTTTCACTTAGACTCTTTGGGGATGCCTGTTCCAGACAATAATAAAGAAACAATAATGTGAGATGGGGTGAGGGGAATAACACTCTTTTTTTTTTTTTTTAAGATGTGCTTTCATAGTACTTTTTTTCCTCTTGCTTTGTGGGACATTTCATGTTACAACAAGCAAGTGGAGAAAAAAGGATAAGACTATAAAAGATATTGTGAAACAGACTTCAATATAAATAAATAGTCTTTAAATTGAGGTCTCAAGCTATACCAGCTAAAGATGATAGTTCTCTAGTCTCATGGGGTCGGTTATAAGTATTAGAACATATTAGGATAATGAAAGACATTTTAAATCCCATTAATTTTCACTCCCTCCCCATTTTCCAAACTCATAAATCACAGGGAAAGTTTGGGAATTGATTGGAGAAATTTCAAGGGTGTTTTACTTAAGTACCAAATTAAAACTAAAAAAATACCTATTCCTCAGCACTATTGTAATAAAGAAGAAAATGTGGTTATATCTGAGTTATTATTCATTTCATTTAGGCATCATCATTCATTTTCTGTGTTTTCCAAATGATTAGTGCACATGCACACACACACACACACAACTTAAAAAATACCCTGGGATAGTGCTAAGAACTTTACATTTTTTACTGTTAAATTTTCAACAATCTTGCAAGGGGGGTATTATCATACCTCATTTAGAAAGAAAAAAAAAACAATTCTGAGGCTTAGAGGTTAGTCTTGCTTAAGTTCAAATACAGATAAGTATCAGAGGTCAAAGAAACAATGCTAATAATAGACACAAATTGCTTATTATTGCTGTTATGGCTGTTTATGGGTCTTGGACATAATCTCTGAGATTCTTTATAGCCATTACGTTATAGTTCTCCCCTGGAATGTATACACATCTAATGGAATGGCTCCAGGCAAACATGATGAAGACATTCTATGTGGACATACACATGTGCATTTCTCTGGGCAGGAGGTCCATAACTTTCATCAGATAATGATTATTAGACAAAATGCTTGTTCAAGAGAGAATCCTAGCACATAATTTGTTTTTGAATAAAACTAAATAATATTTCTTGTATGGTTTGATTCATTAAACATAGGAAGGCAATTAAAGGAGGGGTTTGGAAGGGGGAGATGAAAACCAGAAAGCAGATGCAGCTGTTTAAGCAGATGTGGTCTGGAAATCTGACTGGGGATCTATGCTCAAGAGGGGACAGTGGAAAGTCTTAAACCTCAAGCTTTAGCATTGTCAGACTCACCTGGAGGACCTATTAAAACAGATTGCTTGGTCCATCTGATTCAGTTGGGTTGTGGGAGGCCTAGAATTAGTATTTGTATAGGTCACTTTGATGATGCTGGCATCACATATAAGGGAACTACATACAATGTTTGAAACATAGGCTTTGGGATCCAGTGGGGTTTAAATCCTACCCCTCTCTAATTCAGTGTTTTAATCTATAAGATGGGGATACACAGGAAAATGCATGTGAAGTGACACACATTAAGAGCTCCATAAACTTTATATATAAAATATACTCAGGTCTGTTGTGTGTGGTGGTACACATATGTAATCCCAGCTAGTTGGCAGCTGAGGCAGAAGGATCACAAGTTCAAGGCCAGCCTGAGCAACTTAGTAAGGACCTATCTCAAAATCAAATAAAAAGATCTGGGAATGTGGCTTAGTGGTAGAGTGCTCTGGGTTCAATCCCCAGTACTGAAAACACACACACACACACACACACACACAACCACACACACACACACATATACACACACACACTTCTTTGGATTAAGTGGAGTTACGTAATACTGAAACAATTTTCATAAGATAGAATGATATATTAAATCAAAGCAAAATGGGTATAATATAGCTTTAATTCTTTCAGATAAATAAACACTTTTCAAATTATTGAGTCAAGCTAATCATATCATTACTATTTCCTTTAATTTCCAGCAATTCAATCACAGTGGGCCCATCGATGTTAAAGGAATCCATGGTAACCACACAAAGTAAACATCCACCTACCCATTAGTGCCAGCAATTATTTGGCATTTGTTATGTTAGTTAAACTGTGTAATGGTGTGTGAGAAATCAGTTTCTGCTTCCTTGATCCTTTGGAAAGCTGGTTTTCCAACCCAGCATCCTGTGCTGAGACTCCAAAGTCTGACAGCTGTGGTGACTTCAAGCACTGAGTCTTTCACAAGCCCCTTCTCGGAAATGAGGGAGCAAACGTCATGGTCTCTGTTAAAAGAGTAAGAATCTATTATGGGGGCTTGATTATTGATAATGACCATTTCTATTTTGGGGCTAACAACTAACTAGAACTTCTATTGTTTACTTTAACAAGTATTCATCATGAACCCTGAGAGACTGTTCAGAGAACATCAATTTTAGAAGCCTATGCAACAAGAGAACAAATGAAAAAAGTTTTTCCATGTCTTTGGATTGTAAGAAACATATCCAGTTTGCTTATATTTAAGATTTATAAAGAAAAGAAAAGGAGATTTAGAAACTAATCTTTAGCAAAAGAACAGCTTTAAATATAAATTCATCTTGCATGCTCTGACAAATCCTTGAATTTGGCTTCCCCCCGCCTCTTTTTGATAGTGAAGGAGGAGGACAGTCATTTATTTCAAGTAGACCAAGAGGCATCAATTGACCACAAGTTCAGTATGAAGCAACAATAAGATGTGGCTGCCAAATGAACTAAATAATCTTCAAGTTTAATATGTGAGATTTTTAAAGGGAGAGGGGCTTAGTTAACCTTAATTCTAAAAGGATATAGTTCCACACTACACACAATTTTTATTTAAGCAGTACAATATCCTGTACTGTATTCTGGGAGTATTGGTGAATAAGTACTTGATTGTCATTAGTGAACATGGAATTTGTAGAAGATAAAATACAATCATGAGGGGAAAAGGGAGGACACCTGAGGCCCGGGCAAGGTCACAGAGACTGAACTGAGCAGGGTATTTTTGTTTGTTTGTTTGTTTCTGTAGATGAACACAATACATTATTTAGTTATCTTTATGTGGTACTGAGGATTGAACCTAGTGCTTCACACATGCTAGGTAAGCACTCTATCATTGAGCTACAACCCTAGCACCAACAGGGGAAATGTTTAAAGGAAAGTGAGAAGCTTAACGTGGCTTAAGTAGGAGCTGACTCTGAAGAGAATCAAGAGATAAGGCTATGGTGAATAGAGAGCGGGATATGAAAATAAATCCTGTGGATATAATATGTTCACAGCCAAAGGACACACTTGTCAGAATCCTGATATAAATCAATTTTGCTTTTCTGTTTCTACCCAGATGTATTGGTCATGGACATCTCCATGGGAAAGAGATGTGACTAGGGGAGTAGCCTCTGGTTGGAGCAGAACAGAAAGAGTAGAGGTTGGAAGCCGCTCAGTCAGGGGAGGGAATGGTGTAGGAAGGATAATGAGGTCATTATTCATCTACTCCAATTGGCTTTGTGTTCCACTGGTTTATGCAAACACTTGCCTGTCCAGAAAAGAGTACCTTCTCTGTAGAGAATTTCAGTGGGCATCAACAGCTTCTGTTTTAAAGCGTAACAGATTATGGCATAAGGGCAAGAAACAATATACAATATTATTGCCAGCATGTGAAAAGTAGAAACCAATGAGAAAAATATGGTAAGTAAAAGTAAACATTTATTCGAGAGCCACACCTAGTTGAATATTTTCTCTTCTACTCCTTTCCTTCATTACAACTGTGAACAGAATGTGTCCCTATGGATAATTATGCCCGAATTTAATTTTATTGGAGAAAAATGTACAAAGACATCTGAACTAAGGCTGACTGAAAAATGTTGTACATGACTTCGAGTTCACCATGTAATATTTCTAGTATAATAGACAACAACAGAGAGTAGAGACCTAACTACAACGATAACTTAACGAGGAGAGTTTCACATAATATTCTTTAGGTGAAAAACAAATAAATAAACAAAAAAGATCAACTTTACACACAAGGAAATAAAATATATTTGAATACACAGTACTCTACTCTTAACATCAATGAGAGTCTTATCTTTCACTGGTATATACATAATACATAAATGAATTTTCTTTCATTTTTAAACTGAGAGTTTAAAAGGATATTTGTACTTTAAGGTACACCAGGGCATACTTTACAGGATTATAGAACTGGGCTGTCAATACTGACCTTATCTGCACAAAAGACTTTTATATTAGGATGTCAAGGAAATCTACTAGGTTGATATAAAAACAAATCCTTCAACATTCAATAACACAACTGTGAAGTGAGTACTCTGCTTTATAATCTTTTCACTCAATGTTTTGATAAGTATAATACATGGCAATGAACTTGCTGTAAAAACAACACTGATATTTCAAAATGAAACTTTCTCTCCTGAGAACTAGTAAAACACAGCCATTTGCTAAAAGTGCTACATGGCTGCACTTAATTTATTCAGATTTTAGGTTAATTGATAGGACACACAGACAGGGTTCCATGAACCATTATAATGAACATACATCCTGATTATAATGTCATGTTAAGAAATGGAATGCAATCTGTCTTCATGTCATATTTAATAGATTTCTAGTAAATAGCCCACAAGTGTTCTTTCTAATAGGTGATGAATTATATTAATGTCCTGTTTTACTTTCACAATTAAGGGTCTGGTTGCATTTTCATTAAAATCAAGACTCCAGATAGGGAACAAAAGAAGTGGATTCTATTCTTGGCCCTGATAACAGTGCTTCTTTCATGCCCCATTGCCATTCTGGGCCATGGGGAACACATCTCTGAGGCATGTATCAGAAAATATTTTGGGAAATTAGTTTTTATTAGTTATCTATTTTTATCAAGCCATTCCCTTTCTTTTTCCGACTTTCTTGTCTCTTCTATCAGCCACTCTTTATTCATTCTTACTCTTTCATAGATTTCCCATTCTTTCATCTGGGGTGGATGAGCCTGATAATTTTTCTTTGATGTCAGTTCCTTACCCAGACATGGTGTTGCCCTGCTATGTACTCTGGAGAAAACCTGGCTGTCTTGTCTGACCTGGAAATTGTTGATGCTCTTTCAAATGACAGTAAACTTACTAAAATCAGTAAACTTACTTCATAAACAAAACCAATACTAAAATGGCAAGAGGGAAGGGGAATATGTTGATGGTAAAACTGTCTTCATGAATTAAACATGAGTTTACCAGAAAATTCAGAGGATAAAACCAAAACCTCTGGAGTCCTTGCCCAAGGACCACTTGTAACTACAAGTATGTCACAACATCTAAGCCAGGGAGAAGCGGGTAGAGTCTGGAAAGGATTGGAAATTGGTGCCTTGCTGTGTTGTCCAATCATTTTACATGGAAGCATAATATTCCCCCTGTACCAACATACACCAGAAATGGAACTAGAAGAGACTGGGACATGACATAGAATAATAGAAGGAGAAGAAGAGAGAGGAAGGAAGATACAATGAAAAAGAAGGTGGGGTGGGGTGCTCTGAGTTCATTTAATTTGTTTTGAAGTAAGCAAAATGAATTAAGGTCTCAAAGAGAAGAAATGGGGCAGCCAGCCTTGCCCCTCAAATCTAAGTGATTTTAGTAAGTCTTTCTATTTCTATTGCAGTCAGACTGTCTCATGAGTCAGCAAGCAGTGGCTTGGAGGTTTGTACAGGTAATGTTTTTAATCCACAGCTTTTCATTTCTAAACTAGTTCCATCCAACTAGAGAAGTTACAAAGGGACAATAATTTTAATTTCCAACAGTTGTCATCAAGTTTAGCCTAGACATTTAAACACTTAATTTTCAAAAAGTAACAGTTCCTTTTCCATCTCTCTAAATTTGTAAATTTTATAAATTTGTAACATAAGTTATAGTTATTATTTTTACAGAATTCATATACAGCATCGTACTATTAACAGGTGAGCGCATATTGTTGGACTGAAAAAAACTTTTTGGTGGACTGACAATATGAAGAAAGGTCTAGTCCCTCATGTGCATGTTGTCTGTACAGTGATTCTGGATGTAGTTCCATGGTATAGGAAGCCAGTCAGACATCTTTAGTTCTCAGATGCCTACAAGTTTCTGGTCCAACATATTATATAATGTATTATATCCTTCCAGTGTTCTTTCCCTCTCCTTGCTCAAATTCATGGAAAGCTTTGTTTCCTTCAACCAACAACCTAAAACAGTTGAATCAAGTCAAATAAAAGTTAAAATTATCATCATGCCATCTAAATTCCTGATTTGCACTGGAATTATATGACCACATGGGAAGATAATTTGTTATGCCTTTAAGATAGATAAGAGATATTTAAGTACTGAAAGATACCATAGCAAAAAACTGTTATTAATTTTAGCACTTAATAAGGATATTGTGCATATGCATAGATGCATTTTTAAGCAAAAGGAAGAGTATTTTTGTTGCTGAAGTTGCATGGAGTTTTCTACAGTAAAAACTTTGTTATAAACTTTTGTAGAAAATCATAATGAATTAGTATGGTACATACAATAACCTACTATGTCATCGTGCCAGAAGTTTGACCAATTCCTTTTCATGGAAGTTTGAAAATGTCAAGTTCATTTTTAAACCCATGGCTAGTTTCATCTACTTTAAACCAAAAGTGACAAAATAGGAATTGACTGGGGGGAAAATTCTGCAATCCACTGTTCTTAATATTTGATAATCCATGTAAAGCAGGTTTACCACAAACTGCTGTGACAGAACAAAGATGACAGATAAACTCCTGTGACCAAATTAATTGGAAATAGATGCCTCAGTCTTGTGATCCTATTTCAGTTTTTGAAAGAATTATATGCACCTTCAGAGCATGCCACGTCTAAGGATGATTAGTCCTTGTACTGCTGGCATTGGGCTGATATGGCATGTTGCCAAGGGTCTCAAGAGAAAGCTAAAAGTTCAGTGGAGGTGGTGCAGACTGTGTAGCTATTCCAGGATTACCTCAGAGAACATTTGGGCTTTTCTGTTGAAAGCTTGTCAGAGTTTGATATCTATTCTCTTTGTGCCTGTGATGTGTGTTTTCAGTCTGCCCTAAGTGGACCTTCTTAAATTGGTCTCTTGTTTTCATCATTTCTGCTATACTGCTGAGAAATACAGTATAAAATAACTTAAGTTGATTTATCAGGCCATCTATATCTACATATCTTTTCTACCTTTAATTATGATTTATATACATCAGAATGATCTCATACTAAACTCTGTCCCTGGAGGGAAATCAATGTTTTACATTTGGCTGAAAACAATAACACCATGCAAAAGATAAATAATCAACAATCTGTATATCTGTAACTAGCACTTCTGTAAAAAGCCAAATATTAAACAGACTCAAAAGCTATTAATAAAAATTGTTAATTCTGATGTCTTTTGTATATTAGCCTCAAATAATGCAGTGTAGAGGAGGAGGGTAGAAAAGATGAAATACAGATGAAACAAGTTCAGCTGCCTTTTGGTCACTGTGGAAGCCAGGTAATGTGCATAAGGGATTCTATCTATCTATCTATCTATCTATCTATCTATCTGTCTATGAGACTATTGATAATGTTTGAAAAGTTCCATAATAAATACATAACACCTAGAAACTTTAGAAAGTTAAAATAATATCTAGTGTGTTTTAATAAATTTACTTCTCTGATCAGAAATATAATCTATTGAGTTATCATTACTGAATTTACTTTACATGGTAACCATAAAAACTTTGTGAGATAAAATATATTTGTAGCTGTAGTTTACAGATGTAGTTTTCAGTATTTAATACCACTGTATTTTTAAACTGATAAATATAATTCATGCCTTGTCAGACAAACTTGAACAAAACTAATAAAAGAAAACCTGAAATAAATAGTTCTTCAAATAGAGACTTCTGTTGGCATATGACTTTTTTATAGTACTGGAGAATGAACCCAGAGGTGCTTAACCACTGAGCCACATCCCTAGCCCTTTTTTACACTTTATTTAGAAACAGGGTCTCATTGAGTTGCTTAGGGCCTCGCTAAATTGCTAAGGCTGGCTTTGATCTTGTAGTCCTGAGCCTCAGCTTCCTGAACCTCTGGGATTACAGGAATGTGCCACTGTGCCTGGCAACAAATTAACCCCTTTTTTTAAGGCAAAGAAAAATTATAAGACTAAACCCAGGGGAAAAAATCACTTAAATCAAATATTAGAACAATATAACAGAAAGCTAACAGTAATTCAAAGATACTTAACATTTTATTGGCAACATGACTAAAACTGCAATATTTCCATTTACACTAGAGAATTCAAATCCTACTATGTCATATCCTTAGAAAGTCTTGTACATAAAAAAAGGATATAAACTAAAATCAAGTAAATTATTTAAAATAGACCAAAATTGCATCACTTAACATGTTAGGTTAAAATTAAATATTCTATTAAATTATATTTTATTTGAGTTATTTCTACTGGGTAGATAATCTCATTTTTAAAAAATAAAACATATAGTACATTAATGCACATAAATTTCTAGTTAGTAGAGTGATACATTTGCAAGTATGCAGCACTATTTATAATTATAATTTTGGAAACTGTCAATGATTAAAATTTAAAAATATAAGAATCAAAGTTATGGACGGAAGTATTTAACCTAAGAAGTTCAATTTTAACCTGTAAGACAAACTTTGGGAAATGGCTGAATAACTTGTTTCTTTTAATTTTAATGTTACTAAAAATTTCAAAAGTCTATACAAATTTACTGATATCTTTAGTTAAAAGTTACAAATAGGGCTGGGGGTATGGATCAGTTGGTATAGTGCCTGACTCACATGCACAAGGCCCTGGATTCAATCCCCAGCACCACAAAACAAACAAACAAACAAACATACAAACAAAACAAGTAAAAACAAGCCAAAATGTTACATAATTTAAATTTCTATAATTTTAGAGCAAAAACATCTATAAAGGAATGACTGAAAATTACTTAGTTCCTTTAAGAGGGATAAATAGGGAAACATAAGAGAATGAATTTAAAATATAAAATAATCCATGTACTTCAGTTATATTATCTGTACAATCATTTGATTATTAAAAGAAAAAGAGTAGCACTGAGATATTTGCTAATTGATATTTAAAAACCAAAGCCACACAAATAGTACAGATTTCAACTTCTCTTATCTACAATTTCTTAAGTTTTTAACCAACATTTGTCTTTTCTTAAAAAAAAAAAATCAGATTCATTATAGGTATGTGTGTGAATTCCCTGCCCTCAGGTGCTAAAATATGTCTTAAAATTATTTACAATAATAAATGTCGTTTACAGAATGAAACCAATTATGAATCAAGAGATTTGATTAATTCTGCCATGTTCTCCTTCCTAATATTTCATTTGTTCAGGTGAGGAAGACTCAAGTAGATCAAAACACTTTTTTAATAAGAGTTGCAGTGGTTGCCCAGATCCCTGTTCAAGTTGTTTGCATACTCTGTGTGCATTTTACCTATTCTTATTAGCCACTGTTTACAATAAAGATATTTAAAGCCATGAAATTTAATGCAACTTAGCACATGTTAAATTGATGCTCTGTAACCTTGGCTGGGGATAAAAACTTTTAAGTATCCTTAGGATTGAATGAGAAACTTTGATCAGGCCAAATAATGAATAAATCTATACCTAGTTTAATGATAAAAGGTAATACTTTGATAGTGTTGAATTCATTATAGGGAGTATTAGGTGAACTTCAATTAATGATGACAACTGAGAATTATTTTGTAAATTAATTGGATACTCTTGCTTATATGAGTTAAGAGAATGCTATTTGGTTTATTTTTTCCTATATATTCTTGAAAACAAGTAAAAGTCTAATGAAAATAATTTTAAATAACCAATAAAAGAAAAACAAAACTACTATGAAGTATACTTTAGTATACAGAGACAATTTTAAAGTTTCCTTTTTTTTTTTTTTTTGGCTGTGTGGGGGGTACCAGGCATTGAGCTCAGGGGGCATTCCACCACTGAACCACATTCCCAGCCCTGTTTTGTATTTTACTTAGAGGCAAGAGTCTCACTTAGTTGTTTAGTGCCTCATGGTTGCTGAGGCTGGCTTTGAACTCCCGATCCTATCCTCCTGCCTTAACCTCCCAAGTTGCTGGGATTACAGGCATGTGCCACCACACCATTATAAAATTATTTTAAAAAGTAAGGATCAAATGACAAAATATCCAAAAGTCCTCTTTGTAATATGTTCTATATGTAATATAATAAAAAATCCTGAATCCTGTGGTTAGTTTGAAACCAACTAATTCTATATCTAGCAAGATATCACCTTTCAATTCATTATCACCTTGTTCTACTTTAGAAACAGTAAATCTGGGAACTTACTGGTCAACACTTCCCTTTCAGTTTTGCTATTTTAAATTTTTTAAAATTATTTTTTCCTGAAGATATTATATAGGTGCTAATGCTTTCATAAACATAATCAGTACCTTTAGAGCACTGAAGAGTCGATATGAGTTGAATATGTAGGCGGCTACCAGCCATCTCTTTTCTAAGTAGGTTAGTTTTAGTAGTATTTTTGTAAAGGTCAAAGTAAATTATTTTGTAAAAGGAAGGGCACACATTTAAATTAGACATTACTAAATATGAATAAAACATGAAGCACCCAGCTAATGGGTTCTACAGATAAGAGATTAAATGTGATAATAAATTATTTAGTTTTTAAAATTTTTTATTCCATTTGCTATTATTTTTACTTATTTATTTTTATGTGGTGCTGAGGATTGAACCCAGTGCCTCACATGTACTAGGCAAGTGCTCTATCACTGAGCCACAACCCCAGCAAGCTAAATTTAGTTTTTAAATTTAAAAAATTTGTGAAAGTTTACTTAAATGGATTAAAAGAAGAAAACTATTCATATAGATATGCATTATATTTGAAGTTTTTGATCCACTGATTAAAAGTAAAGGTGAAAAACAGCAGGATAATCAGGTGGATACTGCCCACGCTGGAATTTCACCCCAAGATTAATTTTTTTTCTGAGAGATAGCAATGAAACTGGGCAAAGAAAAAAAAAATCGCATGCACAGAAGTCAATTCTTGCTTATAATCTGAAGAGGATGATCCCAAATGGCTATTTAACCTCCATTGTATCTATATGCCCATGGAAATGTTTTGGTCAGAATACATAAAGAAGAGGTGTTATGTGGAGTTTATATTTCTAAACAAATAATAAAGATACACTATGGCTTCGTGAATTGAGGAATATGAAATTGGTTAATTTCTCTACAAGGTTTCCTTTGTTGGAACTGTTCCTGAATTTTTATTCAAAAAGGACCACCATTTCTGAGCTCTAGGAGAAAGATTTAAAGTGCTTTCCTGCTCCTCTCCTAATCTCTTTTCATTTCTCTGCAAGGAGGAAGAATGTGGATCTGAAACTGGACTAAAGAATGGTAAGTGAATAACATGTTCTAAGGATAAAAGAAGTAAGAGCTTTCAAAATAAGTAAAGAGCTTTTCTTTATTGAAATCATACTTTCTTCTGGCATCCTCCTGTGGGAAGAGTAGGAAGAAAACTTGAAGCTCTGCTCAGTACCTTCCCTATTACACCTTTTCCTTCAGCTTGGGCAAACAGAACTGGGTCTTATAAGTTGTCCATGCTGGCATAAAACTTATAATGATACTCCTGCCTCACCTCCCAAGTAGCTGGGATTACAAGTGGGTACAAGGCACCCAGCAGAGCATAACTTTTGTTTTGATAACATTATTAATTCTAAGATTGGTGTTTGGGTGCTGAAACCTATTTGGTCCTTAACCTAAGACAAAAGGGGCATTTCATGAATTTTTTAAAAATTAGAGTTCTGTGGCTGGGGTTGTGGCTCAGTGATAGAGCCCTCACCTAGCGCATGCGAGATCCTGGGTTCAATCCTCAGCACCACATAAAAATGGAAGGAAGGAAGGAAGGAAGGAAGGAAGGAAGGAAGGAAGGAAGGAAGGAAGGAAGGAAGGAGGGAAGGAAGGAGGGAAGGAAGGAAGGAATTGTGTCCAACTACAACTAAAAAATGAATATTTTTTAAAAATTAGACTTCTGTATTGGATTTTGGGCCAGTTATGTTCATCATTTTTAATTTAACAATTAATTATCAAGTGAGTAATGATTAAGGGAGAAAGCTCTGGAGTTAGGTCTCTGTAAATCTGAATTCTGGCTCCATCACTTAAAAACTGCATAGCTTTCAGTGCTTTAATTTCATCCTTGATAAAATGGAAGTAAAAACAATGATTCCCTAGCAGGGTTATTGTAAGAATTGATTAAGAATTGTAAAACCCTTAAACAGTATTGGAACATAGCAAGTGCTCAAAATATTAGTTCCTATGATTAATAATGATAGAATAAACATAATGTTAGTCTTGCTTGGCAAGTAGCTAAACAACAGAGAATGCAAACCTAAACATAAAAGACAAGATTCCTGCCCCTAGAAAACCTGTCTTATGGTATCTGGTGCATGTCTTCTTAGAGTTTGCTCAGATTTTTCTCAGACAAGATTCCTGAGGTGAAGTACCTCTTAATGACAATCTAATTTTATCCTTATAACAAATATAAACTCCTAGAAATATGGCAGGACCAAGTCTGAGTCCCATTGGCTAAAATCTTCAGTTTGTATTTGAAGAGGCCCAAATATATATATATATTTAAATTTTTTTCAGTGGTGCTGGGGATTGAACCCATGGCTTTGTAAATGAGAGGCAAGCACTCTACCAACTGAGCCAAATCCTCAGCCTAATTTTATATTTTCAAGCTTCATTTATTAACAAGGGGTTTAGAAAAGTAATAATGTTATTACGAAATTAAGACTTTCTGAAGATGAATTAAAATGTAGATGGCTATACCTAAGTGTAAGTCCACAAAAAAAGATGCCAACCTTTTTTCTGGACTTATCATATTCTTTTTCAAGTCTGGAGTCTTGTTTTCTAAAAGCCTTTGGCTTATCCAGTATGACTACATAGCTAACAGACTGAAGTGCAAGTAGGTTGAACAGGTCAATAGACTTTGTACAAGTAGAAACAAAAGTATAAAAGGCTGAACTCAAATATAAGATAGTTGTAACTTTGTGGATTAGTCTCTGTGTCCTCTATTCTATGCCATTGGTCCACCCACCTGTTTTGGTACCAGTACCATGCTGTTTTTGTCACTATTGCTCTGTAATATAGTTTGAAATCTGGTATCGCTATACCGCCTGATTCACACTTCCTGTTTAGAATTGCTTTTGCTATTCTGGGTCTTTTATTTTTCCATATGAATTTCATGATTGCTTTATCTTATCTTATATTTGATAAAGGGGCTAAAAGCATGCAATGGAGGAAGGATAGCATCTTCAACAAATGGTGTTGGGAAAACTGGAAATCCATATGCAACAAAATGAAACTGAATCCCTTTCTCTCGCCATGCACAAAAGTTAACTCAAAATGGATCAAGGAGCTTGATATCAAACCAGAGACTCTGCGTCTGATAGAAGAAAAAGTTGGCTCCGATCTACATATTGTGGGGTCAGGCTCCAAATTCCTTAATAGGACACCCATAGCACAAGAGTTAATAACAAGAATCAACAAATGGGCTGGGGATGTGGCTCAAGCGGTAGTGTGCTCGCCTGGCATGCATGCGGCCCGGGTTCGATCCTCAGCACCACATACCAACAAAGATGTTGTGTCTGCTGAGAACTAAAAAATAAATATTAAAAATTCTCTCTCTCTCTCTCTCTCTCTCTCTCCTCTCTCACTTTCTCTTTAAAAAAAAAAGAATCAACAAATGGGACTTACTTAAACTAAAAAGTTTTTTCTCAGCAAGAGAAACAATAAGAGAGGTAAATAGGGAGCCTACATCCTGGGAACAAATTTTTACTCCTCACACTTCAGATAGAGCCCTAATACCCAGAGTATACAAAGAACTCAAAAAATTAGACAATAAGATAACAAATAACCCAATCAACAAATGGGCCAAGGACCTGAACAGACACTTCTCAGAGGAGGATATACAATCAATCAACAAGTACATGAAAAAATGCTCACCATCTCTAGCAGTCAGAGAAATGCAAATCAAAACCACCCTAAGATACCATCTCACTCCAGTAAGATTGGCAGCCACTATGAAGTCAAACAACAACAAGTGCTGGCGAGGATGTGGAGAAAAGGGTACACTTGTACATTGCTGGTGGGACTGCAAACTGGTGCAGCCAATTTGGAAAGCAGTTTGGAGATTCCTGGAAAAGATGGGAATGGAACCACCATTTGATCCTGCTATTGCCCTTCTCGGACTATTCCCTGAAGACCTTAAAAGAGCATGCTACAGGGATACTGCCACATCGATGTTCATAGCAGCACAATTCACAATAGCTAGACTGTGGAACCAACCCAGATGCCCTTCAATAGATGAATGGATTAAAAAAATGTGGCATCTATACACAATGGAGTACTATGCAGCAATAAAAAATGACAAAATCATAGAATTTGCAGGGAAATGGATGGCACTAGAGCAGATTATGCTTAGTGAAGCTAGCCAATCCCTAAAAAACAAATACCAAATGTCTTCTTTGATATATTGAGAGCAACTATGAACAGAGCAGGAAGGAAGAGCAGGAATAAAAGATTAACATTAAACAGAGACATGAGATGGGAGGGAAAGGGAGAGAAAAGGGAAATTGCATGGAAATGAAGGGAGACCCTCATTGCTATACAAAATTACATATAAGAGGTTGTGAGGGGAATGGGAAAATAAACAAGGAGAGAAATGAATTACAGTAGATGGGGTAGAGAGAGAAGTTGGGAGGGGAGGGGAGGGGGGATAGTATGGGATAGGAAAGGTAGCAGAATACAACAATTACTAATAGGGCATTATGTAAAATTGTGGATGTGTAACCGACGTGATTCTGCAATCTGCATTTGGGGTAAAATTGGGGGTTCATAACCTACTTCAATCTAATGTATGAAATATGATATGTCAAGAGCTGTGTAATGTTGTGAACAACCAATAAAAAAAAATAAAAGTCTGAACTGAAGAAGCAAGAATGAGGCTCCTATACTTGGGGGCCTGAGAAATGTCGTGGAAAGAAAATGTCACACACATATAAAATACCATATATATATGATATCTACATTGTTTTGATATAAGAGGATAGTATTATTTGAATCAATGATATCTAAATCTAAATCACAATTCAATAGAGGAACAATAAATAACATCAACAAAACACTATAGGACTCTGGGCCTTCTCCTTCCCCTCTACCTCCCACAAGAATCAGATTTAGTAAGATGCAGTGGAGCACATCTTTAATTCCAGCAACTCAGGAGGTTGAGGCAGGAAGATCTCAAGTTCAAGGCCAGTCTATACAATTTAGCAAGACCCTGTCTCACAAGAAAAAATAAAAAAGGCTGGGAATGTAGTTCATTGTGACAGAGCATCCCTGGATTCAATCTACAGGACTGCAATGCGAGGGAAAAAAAAGCCAGTAGGGTCTGACACAGAAATGGTAATCTGCATACCCTGACCCCTGGCCCCCAAAATTACCTTGAGTATTTGAGGGATGTGCCAGGGTTGAATGCACTGGTTTTAATCTGATCTTTAGAAACCACACAGACCCAACCTCTACAGAAACTTTAGTTTTACCACTTTGGTAATGAGGCGTAGTAGTGGAATTTCTTAATCTTATTTTTAATTAACAAATAATAATTTGTCTATATTTATGAAGTAAATGTTAGGTTTCGATATATGTTAACAATATGTAATCATTAAATAAGAGTAATTAACTTCATCACCTCACATACTGGCACTGGTTTTTAATATAAAGGATACACAGATAATTTTAATATGCAATCAGAATTGAGTACCACCCAGCCCTAGTTCAATGAATTCCTGCTGAGACATTTTTTACAGAACTGGATGTGATGGCTGTGCTTCAAAAACCAAACACCATTTTCATGATCAGTAGATGTTACTCTGCATAAACTATAGTTTGTGAAGACACAAACATAACTTGGGCTACATATACCAACTACTAAGGACACCAAATCATAAGTAATATTTTAAAAAAAAAGGTTTATGCCAAGTTCCAGGATGAAAAATGTGCTATTCAAGCTTCCTCCTCATAGTAAGCCAAAGGGTTATGGACAATTCAAGCGTGTTCAAGTTGGGAAAAGGGGTTCTCATGACATAATTGGAAATCACTCTATTTTGATCCTCACAAGTTCATGTGAGGTACAGGAACTGAGAACAGCAAAATTGTACTGGATTTTCTGGTAAGAGGGGAGAAGCAGGGAACAAGAGGCTTCCCTAAACTGAGAGAGGTTAGAAGATGCTTTATTAGTCCTTCTACAGGCACATCTGAAAACTGTTCTTAATTTTTTCCATTTCCCAGTTAAATTTTTTTTTAAGTTGTAGGTGGACACAATACCTTTATTTTATTTATTTATGTTTATGTGGTGCTGAAGATTGAACCCAGTGCCTCACATGTCCCAGGTGATCACTCTACCACTAAGCTACAACCCCAGACACATTTCCCAGATTCTTGTAATGTTAGATCATGTCTCAGGTGAGTCACATGTATTGGGAGGGATTGAAAAGAGCAAACCAAAGAAGTGAGTAAGTAAGTAACATCAGCTGGTGTTTGCAAACAAACTGAGCTAGGGACTTAAATGTAGAGGCTCTGAGCTAATATGAGTATGGCTTCAGCAAAAGGGATACAGAAAAGCATAGTTATGATGACAAATGATGCATTTAGATCACTGTGACTGTGCTTCCAGAAAGATGTAAGGAAATGGGAAGGCTTAAAGATGGATCACTAAAGGGACTGAAAGAATGGAAACCTTAAGAAGACTAGTTCCCGTAGATTTTGTATTCAGGGATGTATGGGGTAAATGAAGCAGATACTGAGGGTAACAGTACCCTCAGAAGGGAAGCCCATAAACTTGGGGCCATGATATACGGAGAGCTACTTCAGTTACCCATGTGCTTTTCAATTTCACACTCAGCTTACTTGTATCTCTGATAAACAAATCCATTGTGTGTGTTACGTGTGGTGGAAGTCTGAGGGTCTCTTCATCCCTTATAATTAAAAGAACTCATGCCTTGTTCCTAGATAGGATTTCTCTACTGCTTTTTACTAATTCTCCTTCTTGATTGATACTGTTTCCCTTCCACTATATTTAAAGCTGACATTGGTTTTAGAGTGTCAGGAAGGAAGATTGTGTTGACATTTGCAATTTACTATGTTCTCATTCAGGCAGAGCTATACCATTGAGAGAAGGTGGCCCTTACAATTTGTAGGCTGCCTATATTCTCTTCTCCCATTTCCCAGAGAAGACTTGCTCTTTCAGATCTAACTTTCTCTTGCTATTTTATCTCTGCCTTTGGCATTTAGGTACTGCTTATGTTGGGAGAAAAATAATCCTGCATGGCTTATCTGCTGTTTTACTGTATCCTTTCATCAACTTGGAAAATGAGTCAACATAATTTATATTCAGGGGCACCCTATGTAAAACACACTATCATATCTGAGCACATCATTCCACTGCTCAAGGAGACTTAATCATAATATTTAATGAAATAAAAACTAACTGGATAAATCAGAATATCACAATGTTTTTTAAATGAAATGAAAGGACCGATATTATGAATTTTGCCTGTTTCCATCTAAAATACTGAAATGAAAAAGATATGGACACACAACTACAAACATATACAATCATATGCACACTAAATATGTAAATTGGGCAGGCATATGACAATCTAATGTTGGGATTTTCCTTATGACAAATAAGAACCAGGTCCGAATCGACTCTCTTAGCTCTAAAGTTAAATGCCTGACTAATTATTTAGTCAGACAATTAAACAACAGCAGATGGGGTAGAGAGGGAAAATGAGAGGGAAGGGGAGGGGGGATAGTAGGGGATAGGAAAGGTAGCAAAATACAACAGTCATTAATATGGTATTATGCAAAAATGTGGATGTGTAACCAATGTGATTCTGCAACTTGTATTTGGGGTAAAAAATGGGAGTTCATAACCCACTTGAATCAAATGTATGGAAGATGATATGTCATGAGCTTTGTAATGTTTTGAACAACCAATTAAAAAAAATTAAAAAAAAACAGTATGTTTTTGAAAAAAAACAGATGGAGCTAACTCTGTTTTATAGAAGTATAATATATCACCAATTACTTTACATTAACATGAAAAGTATAGTGTTAGATACAGAGCAAGGCAAAAGTTTCGAAAATGGCTTATCAGAAAAGAGCATTTTGTCTCCTTGAGATGAGAATTGTAATCAGGAAACTGTTGCCCTTGGTAAAGGCATATAAACAAAGCTATGACTCTTCCAATTTAGATTATTATTTATTTAATATTTAAAAATTTTGCCATTACCAAGCACATTTTCACCTTTGTCCTTCTACAAGGTGAAAAAGGTAACCAATGCCACTTGTGGCTTTGACACTGGAAAAATTATTTATGTCAGTTTGAAGTACAATTTGGTGAACAAATTTTTAAAACTTATTATGGACAATTTCAAATATAAACAAAAGTAGAAAAAAAGTTATATTTACTTCTGTGTACTCATCATGTAGCTTCAACAATTAACCCATAACCCAAATTACTTCAGGTATACCCTGATCTACCTTAATGGGCACACTGAATGGATTATTTTAAAACAAATGCCAAGCAGCATTTATATAATTTTAATAGGGCATTTCATCAAGCCATTATTCAATGTATAAATAATTACATTTCCCATTTCTTTTTCAAGGCATAACTCTTTAATATGGCCTGATGAGGAAAAAAATGATTCTGTTAGACTGGCATGGGTATGATGATCAATGATAATTCTTTATCCATGTGTATTTCTGATGTAAAAATTGTAATTCTATTAAGTAGACCATCAGGAAATTAAAGATAGTGATTTATTAATCCCTACTTTCATACATGTTCTAAGCGAAGATAATAATACATGTAATTTTTTTGACATTTCTGATGCATTCGGAAACTTTAATATAAGCGTAAGCTTCCACTTTTAGACTGAGCAGACTAATCAGTAGTCTAGGCAGATGTTTTATCATGTATATAAAAGATAATGCCTAAATAAATAAGAACATTTCTTCTATTTTCCTTAAAATATTTAATCTGATATAAATTTTCCAAAGCACTATACATTTTTACATATAATATCTTCTTTATAATGTTTATGTTGAAAAAGAAGGTATATGTAATAATTCTTCAGGAACTTTCCTGTCAAATTATGTTTCTTGGTATCATTTGTGCTATTTTAAATAATAAAGTAATGGCAACTCTTAAAATAAGATGTTGTGGAAAATAAAAATTTATATGGGATAGTGCTAGAGCCAATCTATTTTTGAACAGAGTCTATCCTACTAGACTGAACCCATCTCAGACTAACATATTTCTTAAAAATACATGTTCCACTCAGTGTCTAGTCAAGGCTGTGGTACAGAAGTTATAGACTAAGAATTAGCTGGAAGATCTTTTAAAAATTACATTGAAAACATATTAAAAATAAAATTATCAATTATATATATTTTGAAATAAAATTTTAGAATAAAAATTACATATCAGTAATCAAGAAGGCTTGGAAAATACAGAAAACACATATAGACCAAGTTTCTGTCTGTAACATTTGAGGAAATTATTTCCATTAAAGGCTAGTGACATGATATCAGGAAAATTGTTTTTAAAAAGAAGAGCCTCTATTTCAATGCCAAATAACACTAAATGTTAAAAAAAATAAAAGAAATAATGTG